>NW_027171777.1:2500-97500 GCF_036898095.1 Palaemon carinicauda | reverse complement strand
ATGACAGTTGTATTATGAAATATTTTGTAATATCTCAAGAGTTAACTCATCTTGTATAGAGTTTATTTCAACAGTTTTATTTATGAATATTGTAAATGTGTTCGTAAGTAAGGAAAGTGTGTGTGTACTCTTCATGTAACTAAACATGCTATCACACACACACACACACACACACACACACACACACACACACACATATATATATATATATATATATATATATATAATATATATAATATATATGTGTTTGTGTATATATACATACACACACAAACATTATTCATATATATATATATATATATATATATATATATATATATATATATATATATATATATATATATATATAGTCTTATATGCTTACCAATAACTATATCTGCATTTATTATCCTTCCACCAACTGCAGTTGAACCACAAAAAAAAAAATAAATGATATGTTTTTATCATAGATTAATTTAAAAAAATAAAACGCAGACCATTTATTTCATATTCTGTTTTTGGGGGTTACATATTTTGCCCAACTAGACTTCATTCTTAATCATAAAATTAAATTTCTTCTAAGTAACATTTTATCAATTAGAAATTACTTTGAATAACATTCACAGAATGGTTTTCATACTTACCTCATGGTCGTGTTGTCAGAAAATATATGCCTAGATATTATTAACTCTTATTGCAGTAATACAAGACTTAATAGATGGCAAAAAGTGTAATTGACATCAAAAAACAAATTTCCAGAGTCTCTGTAGCCTGAGGAAATAACACGTACAGTATTTTTCTAGTAAATAATGTTTGATATATCATTAATAATAATATTATTATTATTATTATTATTATTAATATTATTAGCTAAGCTACAATCCTAGTTGTTAGAGCAGGATGCTATAAGCCCAAGGGCTCCAATAGGGAAAAAAGCCCAGTGAGGAAAGGAAATAAGGAAACTACAAGAGAAGTAATTAACAATTAAAATACAAATTTTTTAAGAAAAATAACATTAAAATAAATACAGATTATATAGGACTGACACTGAATAGGAAAGAGATATTATTTTTAAAATGCTGAAATATTCAAAATGCAGATAGAAAGTTATTTTTCTAATGTTAGTAGATGGAAGAATGGCTGGACGTTTAAAAATTACCAATATATAAAATGAACAGGGGATCTTCAATTTCGTTCAATTTTCCTCAATTGATAGATCTTGATCTGTATCACAGGATTCTATATTCAATTTAGAAAAAACATAATTAAATTTTCTTTATTTTACATTACTTTTGTTTGGCCTGAAAGTTCCATAATGTAAATTCCTATTTTTAAGTGAGGTGTAAAGAAGGGTTTAAGGATAGATTGGTTACTGTTCTTTTCCTTCTTTCCTTTCCTCACTGGGCTATTTTCCCTGTTGGAGCCCCTGGGCTTATAGGTTCTTGCTTTTCCAACTAGGGTTGTAACTTAGCAAGTAATGATAATAATAATAATGCAGTTATTGGTACCTAAATAAAAAAAATATCCATACTCAATTTTTTTTAATGAGGCGCATTCACACTAACTCGCAGCGGTGCTCTTTTAGCTCGGAAAAGTTTCCTGCTATCTGATTGGTTAGAATTATCTTATCCAACCAATCAGCGATCAGGAAACTTTTCCGAGCGAAAAGGGCACCCCTGCAAGTCAGTGCAAATCTGCCTCACTAAAAAGAATTGACTATAGTAACATCAATGGTCATAATGATGCGAGTTGTAAAGAGAATAATTGAATAATTTTGACTTTTACCTTTTATATGTAACCTCTATTCCCTCATTTCAGAAGGCAGCGGATTCGTGATGGGAGGACTCAAACGTCTTCTACGTTGGTTCCCCAAAAGGGCCATGCGACGAGGGGTCTATTTACTGCTACTGTGGTGTTGCCTTTGCTATCTAGTTGTTAGGTAAGTTGAAACGTATTCATCTATGATTGAAATTTAAATCTAATAATTTACTAAATATATTAATTGTGTACAGTATAATTTATCTCAGCCAAGGAAAGTTCTCTGATGTCATTGGTATATATTTCATAGTAATGTTGCTAAATTTGAAGTTTTATATGTATAATTTCCAAATTTTGTTTCAGTAGTTTGATAATATTCATTTTTTGTGAACCTCCTCTATAAGACGAAAGCCTTACATTTAATTTTTAATTTTCACAAATTTTGTTCGGTCACTTTTTAGTAGATGATAATTTTTGAGGATTAATGTGTTGTAATTGGTCATTTTAGGCTGTTAATCATGAATATTGTTGAAAAACACAAAATAGAATTTAGTTGCTGTAAAATCTTGCATAAAATTTTTTTTTGTGGGTAACTGGAGTGGCAATGAATCCTGTTTTCTTCCATTTTATGATGTAGTGCATGGTGCATGTATTTCATCATAATGTACTTTTTTCATTGGAGCAGTAACCAAAAATGTACTGTTATCTGGTTGTGAAAAATTTTATATGAAAAGGCATGTACTTGTAGTATGTTATTCTGATATTTTTTTAATTAGTTTTAAAATAAAGGTAATATTAATTTTCAAAAAGCTATGACAAAATGTTGCATTGAAGCTCTATTAATTAGTCTCAGACAATATTTTGCAGAGATGTGAAAATTGTAATTGGTGACCTCAGTGCTAAAATTAGAAGGAATAATCAAGGTATCAAGAATGTGATGCGTGTTAATGGTCTTGGCGAAGTTGAAAATTAAAATGGAGCACATTTCATAGGTTTCTGTTCAACAAACAATCTTGTCATTGGTGGTACTCTTTTCCAGCACAAGGACAAGTACAAATATACATGGACTTCAACATGTGGCAGTTACAAAAATCAAATAGATTGCATAGCCATTAACCCTTTTACCCCCAATGGACGTACTGATACGTTTCACAAAACTCGTCCCTTTACCCCCATGGACGTACCGGTACGCCCTTGCAAAAAACTGTTATTTACATTTATTTGCATATTTTTTTATAACTTTATGAGAAACTAAAGGCATTTTCCAAATAATGAGACCAACCCTACCTCTCTATGACGAAGATTAAGGCTGTTAGCGCAATTTAGAAAAAATATATGGCAAAATGTGCTTTAAAAAAATGCCTGGAGCTTAAGGGTTGGAAGTTCCAGATAGCATTGGGGGTAAAAGGGTTAATAAAGAGAGGAGGAGGACTCTTGTGAAACGTAAGATGCTATAGAGGTGCAGATATTGGTAGTGATCACCAGCTCCTCATTGCCACACTGAAATTAAATCTGAAAGCACCCAAAAGAATTGTAGATAGAATACCTAGGTTTGATACAACTATTTTAGAAGATTAACACTGAGAAATTTGCAATTTAATGTAGGAATTGATTTGCAGTCTTAGAGACTTTAAGACACAAAGAGCAGACAATTAAGAATAGTGTGATATTAAGAGCATATATCAGTCAGTTGGTAGTGAAGTTTCGAGACTTGTAGTTACAAGGACAAAGCCATGGATAAATGATATGTGAGATACTACAGTATAATAAAGAAGACAAGACAGAAATTGATTGTTGAATGTTTTTGAGGAAGTAAGGAAAATTACAAGGTAGAGCATGCTAAGTATTCCAGTATTGACAGTGAGGTCAAAAGAAAAGCTAGGAATGAGTGGAGAGAATATTTAGACAGGAAAGCAGATGAGGCTGACATAGCTATGAATTTAGGGAGTGGCCATGGAGTAAGAACTGCTCATAGAATTATTAATGAAATCTCTATGGGATCAAAGAAAAAGAAGCATACCCATCAGAAAGAGAGATGGATATGTTATAACAACAGAGGATGAAGAAAGGCAACGATGGATGGAACATTTTAGTGAGGTCATGAATAGGAGATACGAAGGGAATAATTTGATTGATATACCTGAAGCTGATGAAGACCTTAATGTGTCCATGAATGAATTCAATGTGTTTGGAAGCTATCATTAAAAAACTCTTGAGATGGACCCTGGTTACGATGAAATAACTGCCGAGATGATACTAGCTGAAAATGAAGTGACCCTTAGAATACTTACAAGATTATATTGTAGAATGACATAAAGCAAAACCTGATGAATGTGAGTTAGGAGTGTTGGTGAAAATGGCTAAAAAAGAAGACATGACTGATTGCAATAATTACAGAAGCATCACACTTACGTCAGTTGATATAGTATGCTTATTCTAAAGAGGCAAGATAGAAAGATTGATGAAAAACTGAGAGATAAAAAAGCAGGATTTAGAAAAGATAGAAGTTGTATTGACCAAATTTTCATTTTAAGACATGTTGTACATCAATGTATGGAATATAAAAATCTACTTTTGATGACATTTGTGGACTAGCGAAAAGCCTTTGATAGTGTACCAGCCAATTTTGTGGAGAGTTCTGCGTTATTATGGAGTTCCTTACATATGTAAATTTGATTGTCTGTTCATGAGCATAGCAAGTGCAAATTTAATGTTAACGGAGTCTTATCAAATGAATTTCCAGTGAACCGTGGAGTACACCTCATGGATTTTGTAATGCTAGAACAGCTGGAGATGGTGGAGAAGGATTGGACTTGATTGATAATAAGAAATTAGCTGACCTAGAGTATGCTAATGATGCTGTCATTATTAGCAGAACACCACAGGATTTGCAATGCTTGCTTACCAGAATGCATGAAATATCACAGGATGTTGGGCTTAAGATAAGTAGAAGAAAGACAGATGAGAACGGAATATGCAATTGAAGATGAAATATCATTGGAAGGAGAAAGGATTAATGAGGTAGAATCATTTAAGTATTTAGGAACTATGATCTCCAATACAAGGTCATTAGAATTAAAGTTTAGTGAAACATTGAAAAAAACAAATCAGACAATGGCTAGTATAAGTAAAATCTGGAAAGCAAATCGCCTGAAATTAAATTTAAAAATCAGGATATATATCAGTTTAGTGTAATCTGTGTTACTGTATGGTCATGAGTTGTGGTATGACATTGAAACAATCTCCAACAGATTTAGTAGAATTGAGAACAAAGCGCTCAGAAGAATATTAGGAGTTAAATGGCTGGACAGGACTAGAAATTAAACTATTAAGAGATTACTCGCGTGCCATATGTAGATGAGATCATGGTGAGGGGTAGATGAAGATGGTTTGGACATGCTCTTCACACTCCCCAAATGTTTAACTGTGCTCCACAAAAAGTTGGAAGATCCAGGCCTACATGGCTGAGGACTATGAAGCGTGAAGTAGGAGATGATGAATGAAGAAGTATTGAATTAAAAGCTCAAGATAGAGATGACGGGCGGAATCTAACCAAGCCCCTTTGCGTCAATAGGCGTAGGAGTAGATGATGATGATCTGCGATTACAAAAATGTTGCAATTTACAGTTTATGTTTACGGTGTATTAAGGGGACATAAAGGGCTGAATGACTTGTAATTTTTTTATGTAACCAGAAAAGGGACCAAGTAAATAAGTGAAAAAAGTTATTATAATTTTTATCTTAGCTTCAATATAGTTTAAATGATCTCAGTACTGTATCATATATATGGGTTATTTCAATATTCCCTCAGCATTTATTAGTTAAAATTCTAAATCATTTTGTTATTGCAGGTTTTCTGGCCAGGACGAGTCCACTTTCAGCCATGGAGGTACCATGACCGGCAGGTTGTTGCTGCAGAAAATAGTTGAAACTCGGGCACCACCACTCGTCACGACAGAAACTGCTCCTAATGCAACGACAGAAGTAAAGGTTTTGGAATTGGAGCCGTCAGTGGATAAATCGCCCGTACTCTCAGAACAAGATTTAGCAGCCCAGATACAAGAAAAAATACCAAATTTACCAGTTAGATATTGGCAAAAATATAAGGGCAAAGTTTTATCCAAGAACAAGACTTGTGCCAAGTTCCCATCACTATATGATATTAGTTTCAATAATATGTACTGGCAAACACTACAAACTAGTAATGGTACCTTCCACCTATATGGTGCTTATTATGACAACAGAACATTAGTTGCTATGAAACCAGTGATTCGCATACTTGGTATGATAAACCGGTTGGAGCCTAAAGTTAAAACTTACTGCCAACTATGGTTTGATGGACACAAAGAACCGGTGTTCGCTCGTGTCTGGGAATACAAGTACATATGGTATAAAAAATGGGGAAATTATAAGAATGGACTCTTCCAGCCATACCTTGTTGCTTGCCAAGTACCACCAGGTTATCGCCATCTTGTACCAGAATCTGTATCTTTGGTGGAGAAACCATGTGATATGGCTACAACAAACATGCGAGTAATAAATAATAGACCACCCTCGGGGCAAAAAGAAGACTTTGCAGTTTGCGTTAAAGGTCTCGACTTTCTTCATGATGACTTGAGTGTTCGATTAGTGGAGTGGTTAGAGCTCTTGTTCCTCCTCGGAGCAAATAAGGTGTTTATGTATGATTTAGAAGTTCATCCCAACATAACAAAAGTGTTAAAGTATTATGAAGATCAAGGTAAAGTGGAGGTCACAAAACTGACATTGCCAGGGGAGCAGCCTAACATACCTGGGTTATTGCATATGTATTTGAAGAGTAAAATTACAAACAAGAGACAAAATGAACTCATTCCTTATAATGATTGCTTATACAAAAATATGTATCGTTATAAATACATTGCTCTTCTAGACACAGATGAAGTCATCATGCCTAAAAGTTCAATGTCTTGGAAGTCTTTAATGGAAACTGTTGTACCAAAAGCATTGAAAACCAAAAAGGACGCTCGTGCCTCATACAATGTGCGCAATGTGTACTTTATGGATACAATGAGCCATGCCCATGGATGGTTCAGAGACATTCCACACTACATGCATATGTTACAGCATGTATATAGGTCTAATAATTACACCAAACCAGGTCAATATGTTAAATGTTTCCATGACCCAGAAAGGGTTCTCACCCTTCATAACCATTTCCCTCTTTCATGCCTTGGTGGAGGTTGTTCATCATTTGCCATTGATACAGAAGACGCCCACTTGCAACATTATCGAGCCGATTGTGTAAATTCCTTGAAAAAATCTTGTTCGCAAGAATATAAAAATCACACGACATTTGACTCTACAATTTGGAAGTATAGAGAACCGTTAGTAGCGCGTGTCACCGACACTTTGGATCATCTTGGTTTCTTCAACACTGGAACAGCAGTGAGAGCTACTGATCCACCTGCTTCTGCTGTACGGAAAAAGTAATATTCAATGTTATATTTTAGTGCTATAATGCACAGTTATTGTGCCTTAACCCGTGTGATCTTTTTAGTGGTCTTATTCCGTCCTTATAAAACCCAGAACAGTATTCTGTTTCAAGTGGCTACCTATGTGTGGCTGTACTATCTTTAGAATTTTTTAAGGGTTGCCAAAACTGTCTGTGAAGAAGGTGAATGATGGATGGTGGCAGGTGCTGCTCATATTAAATATTGCTCCCGTCTTTCAGCATCACCTAAAGCAGTTTATCAGCTGCGATGTTACCTTATTTAAGGTCAAGTGTCGAAAGGTTAAAGGTAAAATGTGTTGAAATTTATTTGCTCGGCAAAGGAATGAGTTTCAACATCGTTGAAATAGCTAAAGTATGTACTTAAGGTCAAGTGTTGAAACATTAAGGTAAAATATATTGAAATTTAAGTACTTTTGCTCGGCAAAGGAATGAGTTTCAACATCGTTGGAATAGCTACAGTATGTACTTAAGGTCAAGTGTTGAAGGATTAGAGATAAAATATGTTGAAATTTAGGTACTTTTGCTCGTCAAAGGAATGAGTTTCAGCATCCTTGGAATAGCTATGTCAAGTGTTGAAGGATTAAAAGTAAAATATGTTGAAATTTATGTACTTTTGCTCGGCAAAGGAATGAGTTTCAGCATCTTTGGAATAGCTACAGTATGTACTTAAGGTCAAGTGTTGAAGCATTAAAGGTAAAATATGCTGAAATTTAGGTACTTTTGCTCGGCAAAGGAATGAGTTTCAGCATCCCTGGAATAGCTATAGTATGTACTTATGGTCAATGTGTCGAAAGATTATGTACTTAGGTCAAGTGTTGAAGGACTAAAGGTAAAATACGTTGAAATTTAGGTACTTTTGCTCAGCAAAGGAATGAGTTTCAGCATCGTTTGGAATAGCTAAAGTATTTACTTAAGGTCAAGTGTCGAAAGATTATGTACTTAAGGTCAAGTGTTGAAGGATTAAAGATAAAATATGTTGAAATTTAGGTACTTTTGCTCGGCAAAGGAATGAGTTTCAGCATCGTTGGAATAGCTAAAGTATGTACTTATATATCAGCTTTATGTAGTTGAGGCTATGGACTCCAAAAGTGCATCACAATTGGCTTTATCACTTGTTATCCTATAGTTTTATTGTTCCATTTTACTTTAAAGCTGCATTATTATGTCATTTATGGATAAGTCTGTCTTCTACTGAAATTATAAATAGCTGTAATGTAATTGCTTTTACATTAATGTTAAAACTTTTTTGTGAAGTTCACGTACAGTACTCCCAGTCTGTATTTAAAGAAAATATGCCACATTTTTCATGATTTCTTTTTCTGAAACTGTATGAAAATTTATAGAAGTTGTAGGCATCATTGAAACTTGAAGAATTACAGTAAATGTATCATTGAAACATGAAGAATTACAGTAAATTGTATCATTGAAACATGAAGAATTACAGTAAATTGTATCATTGAAACATGAAGAATTACAGTAAATTGTATCATTGAAACATGAAGAATTACAGTAAATTGCATTACCTACCCTGTAAAGGGGAGCGCTAACGTAACTAAAATTGCGATTGATGAAAAATTGTATATCTTGAAATGGCAATTTATTAATTCAGAATCTCTCTCAACTATATTAGTTAATAAAAATTACAGTTTTAGACTTGCTTCGGTCAATATGTAGAGTATAAGGCATAGCTTACAAAATTATGGAAAAAATATATATCTGTAAGATTTAATTAAATCTTATTTTTGTGCATTGCATATACAAGGTGGAATTTATCAAGAATTATGTTGTATAGTATTTAAATTCAGATCATACATGATTGACAACTACTAACTATACACAAATCTGTAAACAAGAATCTTATACTTTATATACTAAAGCCATATAATATGTAATTATGTTATTTTGGATAAAAATTTCTGATAAGCCTTGATTTTTGAATAATTATGTAGCTATTCAAATATGTTTGCATAAAATTTTTTACTTTTTTTCTTGCAAAGCAATTCATATTTACAGGATATTACTGTAGGATAATCGTACTGTACTGGAAAATTTCTTTATGAAAAAGTAAAAAAGAAAAATCTACTCTATGTTTGCAAGCAGAAACAGACCTTTAATTAATTATCTTATATATATTTGTACCCTCACTAAATTACAGTTTGTTTTCCAACAAATCTCCAGATTGTGTTATATATTCAGCTAATCGGTCATTATAAATGGTAGACACGGTAATTTATTTCCCGTTTGCATATAACGTAAGCCCTTTGTATCATATTGAAAGGGCTAAAGACTGTGCTGCTTCCTTGATATTTATTCAAGTCAAGGTTTACAGAGATGAATAGACTACTTTGTACAGTTATGTTCTAATGTTTCAATCCTGTATTGTTGGAAAATTAGTGTTTTTGGTGATTTAATTTAAAGTACATTATTCCCTGTAAAATTATCTAATACATACAATGTGCCTCCTTTTTATTTTTGGTTCTGGTGGATTGAAAATGTTCCGTATTAGTTTACACACATTTATTTCAAAGCTGTAAATGTATTTAGTAATGTATGCAAGGAAATGGATATATCTACTAAAAAAATCTAATTTCAATGCAAGACTATTTTAAATTGAAGGAATATCTATCATTCTTCAAGATTGTAGGTCATTTGTACATTAAAAATAATGGCAGGCAATATTTATTTAGATATTTTATGGATAATATATCCAGTAAAAAAATCTAATTTTGATGCAAGAGTATTTTAAGTTGAAGGAATATCTTTCATTCTTCAAGATTGTAGGTCATTTGTACATTAAAAATAATGGCAGGGAATAGTTATTTAGAAATTTTCTAAAGGTCTGTTTCAAATTTCACTGGGATTATGTTTGGTTTGTATGTATCTTTAAACGTTAACAGCAGAAAACTAAAACCAAAATCTGATGTTTTAGTTCTAATATGGCAGCTATTTTAGGAGCAAATTATTTTATCAATAGAACATTGCAATATTTTCTTTATTCAAAATAATTTTGGGTGAACTTAAGTATACCACTAATAAGGTTAACCTTGCATCTTTAGTGGTAAGATTTGACACGTATAATTACACTTGTTTTTTTAAAACTAGGGGGTTGGGAACCTTAATTGATCAACTCAAAAATTTACTCCTTTTGAAAATATCTGATCCAAAATCATGCAACTGTCTGGGTTCCTTTAAAAAAATAGTTAATACACAAAGTGAGATTTTGGGACAATGAAGTATAGTGTATATGCAATCTTTTCAATATGACAAGGTTACCAAGGCATCCACTTCAAAATGAACAGAAGCTAAATACTGTATCCAGAATTGCAATATTTAAAAACTAAGGTTGATCAGTGAACATTTAAATAAATTCTTTTGATAAAAACCATTTACTGTGCATTGATAAAAATCATTTACTTTACATGAAAATTAAGCAGAATTAAATAAATAGTAATTCTAATTAAGTTAGCTTGAATAGTGTTAAGCTTATATATTCAATCAAACCAGTAGCATCATATTGTATCAATGCCACATGTTAAGTTTATCTACAATATCAATTGGCGCTAGAATACATGTAACCCTAAATTTGATACTAAAACAAGTTGCTTCCAAAGATTACTATACTAGATTTAGAGTAAAATTCCTGTTTATTAAGATTTCATATTTTGTTATCAATGCCTGAAAATTCAAAACTAGATTGCTTACCACTTTTTAAAAAGTTCCTACATCTGTATGTCATAAGATATTGTTTTGCAGCAACTGGATGAGCTCCTTCAAATACTGTAATTAATTAAAGCTACCTGCTGAAGAAGGGAAAAAAGTTTGATAAGCTCTTAGAAGTTATCACATCCTCACTGTCAAAAGATACACACCAACTCACACACTATCCAACCTAGAAGATAACAAATAATGTTCTCTAAAGTCACCCAGCTGAAATCTTTCAGCAATTTCTGAAATTATCATGATAGCAAGGGAAGCTGCCATTCTTTCTAATGTAATGAATGATCTTGAAGAAACAATATAAATTTTAAATATGCTAAAAGTAATTTTACAATGAATTTGAAGATTATCTATGATAATGCAATTATGGTTTATCTCCTCGATCTTTCTGAGAGTTGTGTGTTTATTTAACATACTCAAGTGGAAACTGAGAAATACTTTGGCTGTTTTCATTAACTATACATTTTCATTTCTTCTTATATGCTCTGTTGTAAACTGTCTTGCATTAAAGTTTAATTTCTATAATTAATTAGAGAAAAATTCAATCCAAAGTAAGCCAGGACCAATGTAGAATTTTACCTTTGATATATATATATTACTCTGCATACGTCAAGACCATAGAGTTGACACAAGGTACAAGCATCTATATCTTTAAATGCTGGGTGTATTGAGAACTTGCCTATCCCATAACAAGACCTGAAACTCTAAAAGAAACTTTAAACTAAAGCTAAAGACTTGGAGGTGAAATGTCAAAACAATGTTGAAAAGAAGCCTGTTTGTATTTGAAAATATGCAGTATTGTAAAACTAACATCCTGTGTAAAGTTGTTTTCCCGTTCCAGATGGCTAGCCATTTTTTATTAGGTTTACTGTACTGGTATGTTATTCTGTATAACTTTACGCTACTTTTGGGTGGTATATATACTCATGAAACCTTGAAATATAATGCATTACTGGAACTTTTAACTAAAATGGGACAAGATGTGTATGCAAAAAAAAAAAAAAAATGTATAATTATGCTAATGTAGCTATTGAGAACAGGAAGTTGGTGCATATGAAAAATTATACTCAACTGTTATATTAGTCTGGTAATTTCAATGTAGTGAAAAATAAATGCATATTTTTTATTTTTCAATGCAATGGGAAATTCACACATCATATAGTAATTCAAGGAGGCTTAGAAGAGAAACTGTATGATTAAGGGAAATTTGACTTAAGAAAAACAGGTCAATTCCAAGGATATATGGGCATATTTTCTGTCTAATTTAGCACTGGTACAGTTAACCCTTTTACCCCCGGGGTATTTGGAAATTTCCAACCCTTAACCCCCAAGGGGTTATTTTTTTCCCAGGACATTTTGCAGTATATTTTTTTTAAATTGCTCTAACAGCCTTAATTTTTGTCATAGAGAGGTTAGGTTGGTCTCATTCTCTTGGAAAATGCCTGAATTTTCTCAAAAAATTATCAAAAAATATAAAAAACAAATTTTTATAGCATTTTTTTTGCAAGGACGTACCGGTACGTCCATGGGGGTAAAGGGATGGCTTTTGTGAAACGTACCAGTACGTCCTTTGGGGGTAAAAGGGTTTATATAACTGTGTACGGTAGCTAATTGCTGATGGACTTCTTCAACAACTTACAGTATACATATCAAGTGTTGCTTAGTGCACTGGTAAAGTATACATATCAGGTATTAAGAATACACTGGACATAAAGCAATATTATGTTTTTACTGTCATTACAGTTTAGTAAGAATAATCATTAATACATGTAAGATCATCTCATTCATATGACTTCATTGGGAAAAATCTGGTGCATAAAAGCATTTTTTTTTTATTATTGTGCCTAGCCCTGAAAGTATGTATGTAAACAGAATATTTATTTTATAATTAAAAGCCAAGTTTCATGTGTGGACAAATGAATGTATGATTATGAATGGAAGTGTGTAAGAAATTTCACGTTCATCAAGAGTGCCATTTTATCATTGCTTAGTGTATAAGTGTAAATACTAAGTCAAATCGTTTTGTATTGGATGTTAAATAAATTCAGTAAATATAGTATGTAATTTTCTTAAACCCACTATGTAAATTTTTCAACTAATTTTGAATTTTTTTTTTCCTAGCTATACAGACCAGAGTCCTTTTGAAATATGGAATGTCTTCTGTCGAGCTAGAATACCCATTGAAATAGAGGTATGCTCAGTTTTTTTTAATGAGGCACATTTGCACTGACTAGCAGAGGTGCCCTTTTAGCTCTGAAAAGTTTCCTGCAATTTGATTGGTTAGAATTATCTTGTCTAATCAATCAGCGATCAGGAAACTTTTCCGAGCTAAAAGGGCACCCCTGCGAGTTGGTGCAAATCAGCCTCACTAAAAAGAATTTACTATAGTTAATGACAGGTGGTAAAGCAAAGATGAGTAGCCTGTCAAAAACCTCTCGCTCTTGGCCATAAACTCAGGATTTAAATGTGTGGTTGAGGTGAGAAATTTAACAATAATTATTAACTTGAAATTCATTTGTTCCTACGGTTGTACAAACAAAACTTTCGTCGTTTAAAATAAGGAGACTTGCTTATTGGTGAGTAGGGAGTCCCCTTGTGTTCCTTTCCTCACTGGGCTAGTTTCCCTGTTGGAACTCTTGGACTTATAGCATCCTGCTTTTCCAACTATGGATATAGCTTAGCTAATACCGTACAGTAATAAAAATAAAGACAAATCCTTCCTGGAAATGAATACTCGTCACATGATGGCCAAAAGTATCAATTCCACCAACCTCCAGCTTCTAGAGAAAGGATGGAGAGGCCTCCTTCTTACAGATCAAATCTAATAAGATTGGTGCATAGAAGTCTGGCTTACCAACATCAATGTCAGGTCCAGTGTGTACCAGTACAAAACCTATCTCTTAAGTAAGGTGAATGAAAGAAAAAGCAGAAGAGCCAGTCTTTGTACCTTTCCCCATGACTTGGATAAAAAGTTACAATAGACAAACTACTTCCTATCCCATACGGAAGGTGGACCGGTTACAATTACTGGAACAGCAATCACAGGACCAAGAACAAAAGAATTAAAGGACTTGTGGCTATACTCACTTAAGAAGACTGATAGTTGTTTGGCTCGCCAAACTTCATCACCTATCCGACTGCAGATCTTTTGAGTTTGAGTGAGATAAATTGACTTCCTGAGCTTTACATTGAGCTGATACCTATACCTCCTTCAAAGGTTGAAGCGTATGATCTGAAAGATTTCACGCAGTCAGAAAGGGACATGTTCAGTGAAACCCATTTCTTGATTCTGTCAGGACTAAGGAAGAGATGCTAACACACGCATTAGATGTTGGTCCCTCTTCAGAAATTACAAGTAGGAAAATTACCTCTTTTAAACAGAAGATGGCCCACCTTCCCTAGTAGACAGCTCCAGCAGACCATAATTATCCAGAAATCTCCTGTGCAGACCTCACAAAAATCCTTCAGCGAGAAGCTGGATAGCCTCCAACCATGACAAGCAAGTAACTTCGTGGGATGGAGATTACCTCTGAAGGTGTGCTTGACAGGGAAAAGTAACCCAAGGATAGGTCTCTAGAAGTGGTAAGAGATCATGAAACATTCGGTATGTGGTCATCCTGAGGCCTGACATAATCAACGCTAGGTTGGTTAGCTCGTAAAACAAGTTGAACATATGAGAACTAGGAGTCCAAATGATATTTCTTTGAAAATTTCCGATGGGTCTTATGAATATCAGAACTACAACATACCAGTGGCAACTGAATCTAGTGAGGTCTTACTCATATAGCCACCAAAGAAGATTAGCCCGTGCCTCTTGTCTCCCTCAGACAGTAGGATTTGGGGGATCCCCCAAGGTTGGCCAGGGATCCTTCAAATACTATCAAAGGGATCTCTGGTGGAATGAGCTTCTCCAAAGAGAAAAGTTGCCAAGCAACACTCGCAATGGCAAGGTACTTTATGGTAATCAAGAGTGCTATAGGAATGAGAGGGGGGGGGAGGGCAGTGGTCCAGAAAAGATAACAGGTACCCATTTCAAAAGACACTTACTATCCAGGACCCAGCCCTTGTTCTGCCTGGACACTCAAGGCATGACGGGCATCCTACTTGTGGCAGTAGAAGAGCGGGGGAATGTTTACATCACGTTCACCCTCTACCTTCGCTCTTTCCCCTTAACTGACCTGCCTTTTGTGTACCTCTAAATGGCTATGCATTCACAGGATGCCTTCAAGAGGAAGGAGTCGCAGGCAGTCCTGATCAGGGACTGAGAAAGTTACAGAGCCTTCTTATTCCTGACCCTGCAGGTATGGTTGCACCTGAAGGTTTGGCCACAGAGACCTTCAAAGAGCCAGAGCCCTTGAATAAGACTATGTGATGGATCAGAGAATACTGCATTGCAATCCTCCCTTCTCCACTCCCGCCTGCATTAAGCTCCTTGGAATGAGAGACATAGTTGCCCGCACAGACGTGAACAGGGTGTCAGTATTACCTCTGGACTAACTTATTTTGAGAGTCTGGAAACCAAAGCATCTCTCCTCTTCAATATCCAGTTAGCCTACTGGTATACTAACTGCCATGTAGGTCACTGCCTTCCCACTCAACAGCACAGGATTCCTGTATTTCTCCAAAAGATGTTGAAAACCCCTTGTCATTGTGAAAAAAAATCCTGTGCCTGACCACTGTCAAGCCTGGAGACAGTTTGGACAGGGATCATAGCAGAAGCTCATGTTCACAGACTCAAGAGGCCGAGAAGGATGTGCCTTCTGACTTTGGAGTCTCTCCAAGGGAAGTCCCCCTGAAAGTGCATACACTTTGCAAGGACGAGGAGTTTTTTTTACTCCTGAGCCGTTGGAGTACAGGAGTCCAGTGCTATTGGTTGGGGAGGCAGTGACTTGTTTGACAGTCAGTTATCCAGTGGCAATACTTTGGTTTCCAGATTCGAAACAAGTTGGTTCTGAAATAACACTGAAACCCCATTCAAGTTGGTGGGAGCAGTCATGGTTCTCCTTCCAAAGAGCTTCGTGCATGCAGCAATGGAGAAGGCAAGACTCCCTTGCAGGACTCGAATCCATTGTGTAATCAAACAAAAGGGAGACGTGGCAGACTGCATGTGGCAGGATCTTTTTTGGCTGATGCAGACCAGAAGCTAGAGTTCTAAGATCGACAAATCTGATCATTAAGTCAATCCAGGACCCACTAGCAAGATCTGACCAAGGCAGCTCCAGAAGACTGTTGAGGTCCAGCATGAAGGAGGTGCCAAGGTCACCACACCTAGTTCAATGCACTCAAGACATGTGCAAGAATATCTACAAAGGAACACTACGACTCAGGGTTTTCTGCTTCCAATGGTACAGGTCTAAGGTCCAGTGGCTGTAGGGGCAAAAGGAACCCGAGTAACCTCGTACTACACATAAGTACAAGATCCTGCAGGCTGCTCTTGAGATCTACTCTTTTCCCATGAAAATGATCTTTCTGACTAAAGGACAGAACCTGCAACATGATCGGGGACTGGTGCCAAACCGAGCAGGTATTCACCAGGGAGGGGAGGCTCTCTAGCACTGATCAAGACAGAAACAGAAGTAGTGCCTCATACTCTTTCATGTGATCGAGGAAGAGAGGAAGTCTTGAAGCTGAGGCTCCTAAACTACCAGCCCATGGCAAACAGCTGCATGTAAAGATGACCTCAAGAGGCTCCATCATCTCAACACGGGATACTGCAGTAACCCCACCTCTTCAAACATGTGGCCAACCTAAGGTATATAAGGACCGGCCTGGGGCCGTGCACCTTTCTCACCTTGCTATAATGCAGCCTGGGGAACCCTGGTCACAGCCTGGCTTTCTCACCTTGCTACAATGCAGCCTGGGGAACCCTGGTCACAGCCTGGTAGGCCATGACACAGGGCCATGAATACAAGCACGGGGTTGTTATCCCCTCCCTACAAGGGGACAGGAACCACTCAGGTGTCTTCCACCCACCCAAAGGAGAGGTGATATTGTCAAGAGCCCTCTCTTGGCAGCCTTGGATAGTCTTTTAACAAACAAATTGTATCTCATTAACACGTGATTTACGACGCATATCAAACCCTATTCTTGTGACTATAACTGGCTTTCTTGGACTTCAACTTCTTGAAGAAGTGTCAGTATTAGAAACGGAAGGGAAAGAGGAAGGGGAAAGAATTGCTTCTTCCTCTTCCAGGTTATCCAAGCAGGGATGTTGAGGTCCAATTGACTAAAGATGACAAAATTCTCCCAAGAACCACACCACTTTCTGCATCAAAACTGGGTGTCCTCTTCTCGACACAGGATACAGCATTACCTCATTCAAAGAAGGTATCAGAAATAACCATGCAGGATGGAAGGTTTTCCAATACATGACCAACAGAATATGGACACGTATGGAACCATGCTATTGGGTAGCCAGGGAAACCATGGTGATAGCGCCGGAGGCTGTCATAAGGGGCTGCATTCCTGAGGTGGTTGTTGATCAGCTAGTGAGACTGTGCATTGACCTAAGATGCAGTGGATCAGCCTGGGGAAGTGTGTATGGAGATGTGAGACTGTCTGCCTTGAGGACCATGGATTGCCCTAGAAGGCTGCACATCAGACCTGGGGGAGGTTCAGTGTATTGGCCCCCCCCCCCCCCCATAGTACCTGGTGTCATTTACCTCCCCTTAAGAGGTCGTCTCATCAAGAGCTCTATTTTTGCAATTACAACTGGACTTCTTCGACTTCTTAGATTGATTGATTGATATTGGGTTTTCTGGCATCCTGATATCATTTGTTATAAATAAATTATAAAAGGAAATTCAATTTAAAACCATAAAAACACACTGATCAGTATAAAAGTTAAAATAGCTTTCAGAAGACCTGCTTCCGAAATAAATCTAAAACCACCGCTAGTACAGTATTGTAAGACACATTCTATCCCAGAATCTTGGCAAGGAGCCATCCCTACCTAGAGCCTGTAACAGATATTTATTTCTTGAGTACCCATGAGAAGGGCATTCGGTCAACAAATGCCTCACTGTAAGGGGTACCGAACAGTTGTTGCAGTCATCTAGCTCAAGCAAATCATATCGAGAGATTAACTACAAAAAGTGTTGAGAGAATATCTTGGGGAATAACAGAGTACAGTATACCCCATTTATGGCTAATGCAAAAAGGGTTACACTCAGCACACTACCCTAGGGAATTTCTCTTTCCTTATATTTTCTTCTGACAGGGTTTCACATATACTAACTTGAAAAAATCTATGTGAAATAATACTAGAATGAACAATGGTAATTCTCCTTTCAATCTGAGATTATGAATAGTTTTAATGTTTGCCTAGCATTCGCACGGCAGCAGATCGATCCCCACCCGGGACCATGAATTTAAGCTGTTTACTGGGTAGACCACCGCTGTGGTTGAGCACTACAGTGGGGAGTTGGGCTTGCCAGGCTGATGTTCTGGTGAGCATCTATTCTAATGAAATTGTGACTGAAACCAGACACCTTTAAGTATACTATGTCTTCATGCAGTACTGTATGCCTTTTCAAGAGAAATGATATTTTAATTATAAAATAAATTTTTGAATATACTTACCCGGTGAATATATAATAGCTGCAACTCTGCGGCTCGACAGAAAACACTCAAAAAAACTCGCGAGCGATCGCTATGAAGGTTGCGGGTGTGCCCACCAGCGCCAACTGTCGGCCAGATACCACTCTTGTATGTAAACAAAACCTTCAATTCTTCTCGTCCCGCTGCGTCTCTATTGGGGAGGAAGGGAGGGTCATTTAATTTATATATTCACCGGGTAAGTATATTCAAAAATTTATTTTATAATTAAAATATCATTTTTAAATATTTAACTTAGCCGGTGAATATACAATAGCTGATTCACACCCAAGGAGGTGGGTAGAGACCAGAGTTAATTATGTTTACAGCGTATAAGCTAAGAGTTTTTTCATTTTGACAGTTATCAATATAACAAAACCAAAATATATAGGTACCTGGTAAGGAAGTTGACTTAGACGATTACTCTGCCTTGTAAGTCTGTCTTCCTCACGGAGCCCAGCGATCCTCTTAGGATGCTGAAAGACTCCCAGGAGCTGAAGTATCAAGGGTTGCAACCCATACAACAGGACCTCATCAAACCCCTAATCTGGGCGCTCTCAAGAAATGACTTTGACCACCCGCCAAATCAACCAGGATGCGAAAGGCTTCTTAGCCTTCCGAACAACCCATAAAACAATATTAAAAACATTTCAAGAGACAGATTAAAAGGATATTGGAATTAGGGAAGTGTAGTGGTAGAACCCTCACCCACTACTGCACTCGCTGCAACGAATGGACCCAGTGTGTAGCAGTCCTCGTAAAGAGTCTGGACATCTTTTAAGTAAAATGACGCGAACACTGACTTGCTTCTCCAAAAAGTCGCGTCCATAATACTTTGCAGAGATTTATTTTGCTTGAAGGCCACGGAGGTTGCTATATCTCTAACTTCGTGCATCTTAACCTTAAGCAAACATCGGTCTTTCTCATTCAAGTGAGAATGAGCTTCTCGTATTAAAAAAATCTGATAAAATATGACAAAGCATTCTTTGACATAGGCAATGAAGGTTTCTTAACTGAGCACCATAATGCCTCAGATTTCCCTCGTAATGACTTAGTACGAGCTAAATCGAACTTAAGAGCTCTAACAGGACATAATACTCTTTCCAGTTCGTTTCCTACGATCTCTGATAAGCAAGGAATATCAAAAGATTTAGGCCAAGGACGAGAAGGCAGTTCATTTTTGGCCAGGAAACCAAGTTGAAGTGAACAAGTGGCTTTTTTCTGTAGAAAAGCCGATGTTCTTACTGAAGGCATGAAGTTCATTGACCCTTTTAGCCGAAGCCAAGCACACTAGGAAAAGTGTCTTGAGGGTGAGATCCTTCAGGGAGGCTGAATGTAATGGCTCAAACCTGTCTGACATGAGGAACCTTAGGACCACGTCTAAGTTCCATCCAGGAGTTGCCAAACGACGTTCCTTAGAGGTCTCGAAAGACTTAAGGAGATCTTGGAGATCTTTATTGTTGGAAAGATCTAAGCCTCTATGTCGAAAGACCGAAGCCAACATGCTCCTGTAGCCCTTAATCGTGGGAGCTGAAAGGGAGTGAACCTTTCTCAGATGTAAAAGAAAATCTGCGATTTGGGCTACAGAGGTACTGGACGAGGACACAGATGCTGACTTGCACCAGTCTCGAAAGACTTCCCACTTCGACTGGTATACTCTAATGGTAGAAGCTCTCCTAGCTCTTGCAATCGCACTGGCTGCCTCCTTCGAAAAGCCTCTAGCTCTTGAGAGTCTTTCGATAGTCTAAAGGAAGTCAGACGAAGAGCGGGGAGGCTTTGATGGACATTCTTTACGTGGGGCTGACGTAACAGATCTACCGTTAGAGGAAGACTTCTTGGAAAGTCTACCAGCCATTGAAGTACCTCGGTGCACCACTCTCTCGCGGGCCAGAGGGTAGCAACCAACGTCAACCTTGTCCCTTCATGAGAGGCGAACTTCTGCAGTACCTTGTTGACTATCTTGAATGGTGGGAATGCATATAAGTCCAGAAAAGACCAATCCAGTAGAAACGCATCTATGTAGATTGCTTCTGTATCTAGGACTGGAGAGCAATAGATTGGAAACCTTTTGGTCAACGACGAGGCAAAGAGGTCTATGGTGGGTTGACCCCAAGTAGCCCAAAGACTCTTGCCCACGTCATTGTGGAGGGTCCATTCCGTGGGTATCACCTGACCCCTCCGACTGAGACAGTCTGCCAAGACGTTCAAGTCCCCCTGGATGAATCTCGTCAACAGGGAGATGCCTCGAATTCTTGACCATAAGAGAAGGTCCCTTGCGATCTCGAGCAGCGTGAAGGAGTGTGTGCCTCCTTGCTTGGAGATGTACGCCAAAGTTGTGGTGTTGTCTGAGTTGCCTCTACCACTAAGTTTCGAAGAAGCCTTCTAATATCATCAAGGCCAAGTGGACTGCTAATAGCTCCTTGCCGTTGATGTGCATGCTCTTCTGACTTGAGGTCCATAGACCCGAGCATTCCCGACCGTCCAGGGTTGCACCCCAACCCAAATCCGACGCGTCTGAGGACAACACGTGGTTTGGGTTCTTGACTGCTAGGGATAGTCCCTCTCTCAGACTGATATTGCTGTCCCACCATTTCAGGCATGCCTTTACTGGTTCGGAGACTGGGAATGATACCGTCTCTAAAGTCTTGTCCTAGTTCCAGTGAAAGGCTAGATGGAACCGGAGAAGCAGAAGGTGTAGTCTCCCTAGTGAGACAAACTGCTCCAGGGATGAGAGAGTCCCTACGAGACTGTTCCAACTCCTGACTGAATAAACGTTTCGTTTCAGCATTAGTTGGACTTCGAGCAGGGCTTGACTGCGAATCTCCATCCCCAAATATAGAATAATCTGGGATGGGATCAGTTGGGACTTTTAGGTTGACCAAAAGTCCCAACTCCCTGGCCAGACTCAACGTCCAATGTAGATCCTGCAAACAGTGAAGACTGGACGATGCTCTGAGAAGCCAGTCGTCCAAGTACAGGGAGGCTCGGATCCCCGATAGATGGAGGGATTTTGCCACATTCCTCATGAGCCTCGTAAACACGAGAGGCGCAGGACTGAGGCCAAAGCACAGGGCTCGAAACTGGTACCCCACATTCCTGTAAACAAACCTCAGAAACGGTTGGGAATCCGGGTGTATAGGAATGTGGAAGTATGCCTCCTGAAGGTCGAGAGAGACCATCCAGTCGCCTTCCATAAATGCTGTCAAGACAGCCTGGTAGACTTCATCGTGAAGTTTGTCTTGACAATGAACACATTGAGCGCACTTGCCTCTTACGTACTCCTGCAGTGAACATGGCTGCCAAATCATGGAGCCATCCCTGAGGGACTTGTTCCTGCAGAGAACGTGGCTGTCAGATCATTGGAGCCATCCCTGAAAGCCTTGTTTATGCATGACATAATTGTACAGCAAAACTTCAAAGGCTCAAAAATAGCTGTGAAGTCGACCTGTAAAATCTTGGAGCGTCTCATGGCCAGGCTATGATGTTTGAGAAGTCTATCTGGGCAAAGGCAGGAACTCCCAAGCCGAGAACTTTTCTCGTGTCATATCAGACTCTCGCTCTATAAGCCAGTTGAAAGAAGGGAAAGCAAAGGCTGTCTCCCCCAAACTCCTCCTGGTGATAAACCAGTCGCCTAGCAAACGTAAAGCTCTCTTAGAAGAGCGAGAGAGCACTAGCTTATAAAACAACGGCTTCGAAGTAGCTAGGCCTAGTGTAAGCTCTGACGTTTAGGCGAACGAGGAGCAGCAGTTACAAAAAGATCCGGACAAAGATCCTTAAAAATCAGCATGATTTATTTAAAGTCCATAGAGGGCTAAGCAGCTTTAGGCTCCTCTCCGTCTGACAGAGTCCTCAAGGGAATATCAGTAGGAGGGGGAACAGCAACTTCCTCATCTGAAGGAACCTTGTCCGATAATAGCCGAGTCTCAAGCAAGGGAGAGACCTACCGTGGTGGCAATGCTTTACAAGCAGAGTCCACACGCACTGGTGCATTAGTAGTGGACCAGGACGCAACGTCATGTAACTGCTTGACAGTCTGTGAACTGTCAACAACAACAGGTGCGTGAGACCAGGACGCAACGTCATGTAACTGCTTGACAGTCTGTGAACTGTCAACAACAACAGGTGCGTGAGGACGCACAGCGTCCACTCGAGACTGCTTTGACCGCCTAGACTGAGCAGTCAAAACAACTCTAGAATGCGGAGGTTGACGCTCAGCGTCAAAACAAGTCAACTCCGATTGTTAGCGAACGTCCTGAACGTCAACAGGAGCATCAGCAAGTGGCCTAACGTCCAAATGTGGCTGAAAATCCACACGAGACCGCATCGAGTGTGGTTCTAAACAACCTGACTGACGTGACTTGGCTACGCCAACGTCAACAGGACGCACAAAGGAACGTTAGGGTGGCTGAAGGCCAGGATCTCGATGAGATAAACGGCTAGGCTCAACGGACTTATCGGCAGAATAGTCTTCCATAAGGGAGGCAAGCTTATTCTGCATGTCTTGCCGTACAACCCATTTAGGATCAACGGGAATGGTTGCGGTAAGAGACGAGGGTAACGTCTGTGACCGCAAAACCTAGCCTACAAAAAGACTCTCGGAGTCTGTGTTACGCTTTTGTTAGGCGGCGAGCAGTCTTCCGATGACTGCAAAGGGTCAGAGCTGTCCTAATGGTTAAAACCAGGACACTGGACCTGTCCTGAAAGGACTGACTTTCGCTTAAAGGGCCTCGAAACCTTGTTCCACGGTTTCTTATGCGAAAAGCCTTCGGATGACGAGGAGAAAATCGTCTCTCTCGCCTTATGGTAGGGGTGATCTTGGTAAGATACACCCGATACCATAGAGGGAACGTCTGTTCGCTGATCAAGGCCTCTCGAACCCATAAGTCGTACGACATTACTTCTCCCCTGGGCTTGGGAGCTTGCAAGAGGTCCCGGACTAGGCGAACGACAGGCACGAACAGATGAACCCTCGGTCGCAACACTGATAACACTTTGCGCAATATCACTTTATCACTACGATTTTCTGTTTTGCACTTATTTCACTGAAATCGAATTTTTTAACAATTCACATTAGGTATGAATAAAACTGATTTCTACCTGAAGCACGCAATTCTACCCTCATCAAAAGGTTGTAATTGCGAAATCAGTCGTATAATGTAAGCACATTAATACCAGCAAAAAACAGTAAACATATTTTAAGATAAAAAAATCAGTGGCTGGGGAAGAGACTAAACACTAGTTCATTCAAAACTACGTTTTCAATCTCTCACCGTACATTGCCTTGGGACGAGAATAAAAAACTAAAAACGTTTTATCCTTTCTCCCCGTACAGAGACTAGGGACGAGAGTAACTCGAGAACAACGTTACCCGCTTGGGACGAGATAAAGATCGGAACGTTTTCTCTCCTCTCTCTCCCTCCGTCTCTATCTCTCTCTCTCTCTCTCTCTTGATTTCGCACCTAAGAGAAGAGCCCACTTACGTTTCGTCAAAAAAACAGGTTATTTGACCAAAGGAAAAAACTGAAAGGTTTTTCAATTAAAAAGTTCCTTTAAAATAGAATTTAAAACATTTAAGCTTTGAAAGAAGAATGAACAAAACGTCAGAATCGATTTACTCTTTCTGCAAAGTGAAACCGTGATACTCTCTCTCTCTCTATCGTAACGATAGAGCGCAAACTGCGTAGCATAAATAAACTAAACGTTAGTTCATCTTTGAAACAGTACGAAGACTATTCAAAGAAAATCTTTCATAAAATATCTATTAAAAAATATTCATTTAATAAGTTTTAAATCATTAGCTCTTTAAAAGCTATTTACGATTGAAAGGGCTCAACGTTGTTTAACTTCGGTTTCCAAGTTAGGACCGCCTACTCTCAGGAAAGGTCGCATATAAACAAATCATTAAAATTTATTTTGATGTTTATTAAAAATATAAAGCTAATCGAAGAGGCCTAATAAAGGCGGTTGAGATATAAAATATATAGAGGAAAATCTATAATTAATTTATAACGTGATAAGATAATTGCTAAAAGCCTAAACACACTTCCGTACTGAGGGAAGGGTCGGCCATTTAAAAGTCAAGGAAAGTCCAAAAAAACAATCCAAAGTCATCAAAAATTAAATCTATCCAAAAACGAGTTCAAGATTTAAGTTGAAGATAAAACACCTGTACTGCGAAAGCTCAAACCAAAATGAAGTACTTCACCAAATATGTTAAGAAAACTCCAGGTTCTGCAGAGAGTATGAATACGTCTTGTCGTCAACGTCGACAGAGAAGAATTGAAGGTTTTGTTTACATACAAGAGTGGTATCTGGCCGACAGTTGGCGCTGGTGGGCACACCCGCAACCTTCATAGCGATCGCTCGCGAGTTTTTTTGAGTGTGTTTTCTGTCGAGCCGCAGAGTTGCAGCTATTATATATTCACCGGCTAAGTTAAATATTTAAAAAAGAAGATTGCTACATAGTTCTGTTTAGAAGCAAAGGCTTCAAAAAATATTGTAGAGGACTCAAGTCATACCAGCACATCAGTCGTTGGGTGTATTTATCTAAAACCACACTGGATAGTTGATAAAATACTTTTCTTCTCCAGGTACCACATGTCTTACACTGACCATCTTCTCCATGATCTTACATAACCAAGATGTCAATGCAATTGGTTGATAGTTTGTTGCTAAAAACTTAAAACTTCCAGGGTTTTAAAAATGCTAAAATAATGGCTAATTCCCAAATACTAGGATAACTATGATCATGCCATATGAATGGCAGAGGTAAGGGAGAGTGACATTGCCATAGCTTTAGGACAATGCCCTAGAAACTGACCATATATACATATGATCAGTGCCCAAGGTCACTCTCCACCCAAAACTAGGACCAGGGAGGGCAAGGCAATGGCAGAGGCAAGGGACAGTAACAATACCATACCAGGACGATGCCCTAGACACAGACTATATATCCATGTGATCAGCGACCAAGCCCCTCTCCAACCAAGCTAGAACCAGGGAGGGAAAGGCAATGGCTGCTGATGACTTGGCAAGCAGACTTAAAGGCTCCCCAAAGATGGTGAGGTTGCAGACATTAAAGATACGATAGAGTTTGAGCGGGACTTGTAACCCACTCCGGCGAGCGCCACGCAGGGACACTTCCATTTATCCACCACAATCCTAAAAGGAGCATTATAAGACTCCTCCTTTTCTGTAGTAAAATCTAACAGTTTTTGTTCTTCTGTGCTTCTTTACTGGTGACCAGGAGCTGCTTCACACTCGCATGAAATGATGGAGAAATGTTCAGCCAATGCATTGCTAACCTTAGGTGCTCTAGTCACATACTGACCATTCACCTTCAATGGTGGTGGTGGGTTGGAGGTAAACTTGCCTGCCATTTCTTTACTTTCCCCCATACAGAAGATGGTGGTGTTTTACTTTCGACTGAAGAAACAAAAGATATAAAAAACTGGTGCCTAGCTTTTCAAATTTTCTGTACCGCTTCTATGCAATTCAGCCAAAGATTTTCTTGCAGCTCTGTGCAGGGCTGTTAGTTCTGAAGGCTGCCAAGGGACTGTTCACCATCAGAACAACACTCTGGTTTTAGGAACTGAATTGACTCCTGCTGTATGAAGTGTTCCATTCAATATGTCAATGTCACCATCTACGCTTTCAAACTGTTCTGCATTCCCTTCAATTTCGCTTAGCTCCTGAAACCTATATCGGTCTGCCTTGTCAACGTTCCATCGTGGCGACCTCTGTAAGGGTGGGATATTATTGGTGTTTATAATAATTGGTGCATGATCACTAGTATGCCAATCATCTAACATTCTCCAGTCACAATTGAGAATGCAGTAATCACATCTTATCGCACCACTTGTGTATCTAATGGATGGCTGTCATTTGCTTCCTATATATCTACATCACAATATGTGGGTCCTAGTGGGCAGCAGGGGAAGGATGTAGTCCATGGTCTGGGGCGATTCACCACAGGGGCAATCAGAATTGGTGACATATCTCCAATTCTGAAGTGTATACTCTGTTTTCCCGACCTTGAATCTTGCTCTATTTTAGGAGTCCACTCCCTTCTGTTAAGGGATGCTCCACAAGATAGGAGTTCACTAGGGTCATGTAGTGTTTCATTGGTTGTATTACAGTCACTTTCCCTCCACTTCATCAATCTGTAAGCAGCATGGTTTAGATGTTCAGGACCCACCATAGCCATGAAACCTTTTCGGGATTTTAGTCGCCGTCTTGTTGCCTGACGTCCATGAAGTGGATGCCTTGGATCATTCATGTCTGACGCTTTTATTTTTAGTAATAGCATCTCATTAAATTTGAGGTGGTGTAGTACTGGTCAATCTGAAGAGATCGTAGGGGTGTTGCCTTTCTTGTGCCAGTGATTATTTTACAGGCTTTATTAAGCTCTGGATTCACTTACTTTGCGTGGCATGATTTTTCCCACACTGGTGAACAATATTCTGCAGTAGAGTAACAGATTGCTAAAGGCATTTGTAATCGAAAGGTCAATACATGGCAAGGTACCTGTCTGAATATGAAAGTGCATGGGTTCTCCTGTAATAAAAAGTCTCACATCTTCATTTTCCATAACTGATGATACTGTATAATGTTGCTCCTTGTGTTTGCTAATACATCATCCCATAAAGGATGTCTACCATCCAAATCTCCTATTACGAGAAAAGATTGAGGGAGCTGTTGAATCTCCTCTACTAAATTATCATAATAGATTTGTCATTTGCAGGCAAGTAAAGAGAGCAAATTGTGTATTTTCTCCCTATATCTATTTGTACCACCACTACCAGCAAAGAGTTATGAATTGACCAAAATATTTGGGGGACATCTTGATTAACATATATAAGACTCCCCCAATGGCTCCCAGCTTGTTGATCATATGGTGTCCCATAACTAATATATTTGTGTGGACAAGAAGTATTATCATCAAGCTTGCTCTCCTGTAGACATACAATTATGTGGCAGCGTTCATGAACGAGGAGCTTAATCTATTTTTATCCCTTTGACTTGACAACTCCATGGCAAAATGGAGGAAAAATTATAGTTTATTTTTTGGAAGATACCTTGGACGAGGTCTTCTTCCCATTAGGAATTTTTTATCTAGATTTCCCGTTGGCTTCTTTAGAGAGGGTCTTGATAAATTGGGTTTTGCAATTGTCTTTTTCTTTGTGTCCTTTTTACTTAATTGTTGAGGAGGATGGCAGAACTCTACTAGAATTTTTGATCGATTTAAGTTGTCTTGTGGTTGCTATCAGCAGACAAAACATCATATCTTTTTGATGGCATAACTTTTGTGTTGTTTATGGAAGGGGAATGAGAGACGGAGGTCTCTCTCTTTTTCAATCAAGAGGTGGCAAGTTATTAAGTCTTAGCATCTTCCCCACTACAGGTATACCTGATAACTCTTTTAAATGGAACCTCCATCATATCAGGCAAAGACACAGCCTGAGAGAGGTTAGTACTATGGTTTGTGATGGGGGACAAAGGTTGAATAAAGGTGAGCAATGCCTTTTTGTTAATACAGAGTGGCAAAGCCTCAGGAGGAGATATTCTTGCCTCATCACTTGGCCTTTTTGTTTTTGGGGAACTACTGACAGTACTAGATGGGTTTGATGTCTCCTGTGGCCTTTTTCCACACAATTTTAATACCTTTGCATAGCTTGTTGAATTATTTAATAGTCTCTTGGCATGCTCCTTACATGTTCACTACTGGATTTATTGAGGGTAGCTTCCTCTAACTTACATAGCTGGCAGCACTTGTCAGTAGATTTATGTTTTAAGTCACAGTCTATACACTTGGTTTCAAGTGTACATTCTCCATAGTAAAGTTTTAATCCTTTCATTTTCAATGACATTGTGGAAAAGACATCATCATACTGGAAAATAGGATAATCATTGATGTTCTGAGGACTTTATGTACTTTCCATACTGTTAAAGGACACATGGCAAGTATCTCCTCTTCCGTAAATTCATACAAGTCTATTGAAAACTACTAAGAGGGGTTTGACATCCAACTTTATATCATCATTATTTGTCTTTAAATTGGATAATATAATAGATTGGGTGTCTGATTAGGCATGTATGAAGTAACTGTTCTTTCAAAAATGAAATATATCTCCAGGTGAGATGGTTCCTATTTGCTTCCGAAGTAATTTACAGATCCTAAAATAATTTCCTGCACTCCCTTTAGATTGAGCAACAAGCCAAATTGGTAGTTTGGGCTTTCTCTGGAAAGACACAACTACTATATCTCTATCAATCCATTATGCAGGTTTGTACACATCTAAATCCTTTGGTACATTAACACACAGAGCACCCTTGATATTCAAATTATTATGCTTAACCCTTTTACCCCCAGGCTATTTGGAACTTTCCAACCCTTAACCACCAGGCGATTTTTTTTCAAGCACATTTTGCAATATATATTTTTTAAATTGCTCTAACAGCCTTAATTTTCATCATAGAGAGGTCAGGTTGTTCTCATTCTTTTGGAAAATGCCTGAAGTTTCTCATAAAGTTATCAAAAATATGCAAAAAAAAAATGTAAATAGCAGTTTTTGCAAGGACGTACCAGTACATCCATGGGGGTAAAGGGATGAGTTTTGTGAAACGTACCAGTACGTCCATTGGGGGTAAAAGGGGTTAATATTTATAACATCAAAGATTGCATTAAATGCTTCATGATTATCAAAGAATTATATAATCCCACTTGTTATCTTTGTCTCATTCTAATTTCTTTGATTAAACTGTAGCAATCAAATGCTTTATACAGAAAATAATTATCTATCATTAATGGAATTTGAGTAACAGACAGGATTCTCAGTTTTCCTGTATAGCTAAAATTACTTGATTTGCAAATATTGGAAGAATGGTCCTTTTTAGTTCCTAGGTCATCAACGGAATTTTCTTTAAATGAATTTCCAGAGGTTGTAAACAGTGCTAGAGTGGAGTTAGCATATCCTTTTTAGTTCCTAGGTCGTCAACGGAATTTTCTTTAAATGAATTTCCAGAGGTTGCAAACAGTGCTAGAGGGGAGTTAGCATATCAAGGTGATGGGGGTCATTATCAGAAGAATCCATATGCATGGGTCAGGATTTTTGTTTTGCTTGTTTGGTTGGTTGGCGTATCGTACATTGGAAAACAAATTTGCATTTTCCACTATTGGACACCAAGACTATACTTTCCAGATGGTCCACTCCATATCCTACCTGTGCGATAGCACCAAAACAGATATAGAGACACAAGTGTAAGCTAAACTCGCCTGTTAGAACTGAGACAAAAAAAACTTGGAATCATCCTCCCCCGTATCTGTAATGATGGGCTTTCAGTCAGAAGCCAAGATCCTACCTCAAGGATTGGATCCCCCCAGATTTCGATGACCCAACCCTTGAAAATTAAGAGGTCCAAACCATCTTCGGGGTGGCTGAGATCATTCAATACTCTCACATATAGCTTAGAATGGAAATACCTCTCAACTACATTGGATCCTTCTCTCTGGTTACGGTTCTTTCCCTTTGCCTACACAGACACCGAATAGTCTCGCCTATTCTTTACAAATTTTCGTCTGTCCTCATACACCTGACAACACTGAGATTACCAAACAATTCTTCTTCACCCAAGGGGTTAACTACAGCACTGTAACTCTTCAGTTGCTACTTTCTTCTTGGTAAGGGTAGAAGAGACTCTTTAGCTATGGTAAGCAGCTCTTCTAGGAGATTGATTGATTGATTGATTCAAAGTTTTCAGGTCTTCTAGGAGAAGGACACTCCAAAATCAAAGCGTTGTTCTCTAGTCATGGGTAGTGCCATAGCCTCTGTACCATGGTCTTGCACTGTCTTGGGTTAGAGTTCTCTTGTTTGAGGTTAGAACTCAGGCACACTATTCTATCTGATTTCTCTTCCTCTTGTTTTTTTTAAAGTTTTTACAGTTTATATAGGAAATATTTGTTTTAATGTTGTTACTGTTCTTAAAATATGTTATTTTCATTAGTAAAATAAATTTTTGAATATACTTACCCGATGATCATATAGCTGTCAGCTCTGCTGCCCGACAGAAAAACCTACGGGCGGAATACGCCAGCGATCGCTATACAGGTGGGGGTGTACATCAACAGCGCCATCTGTCAAGTAGGTACTCAAGTACTCGATGTCAACACAGAACCAATTTTCTCCTCTGTCCACTGGGTCTCTATTGGGGAGGATGGGTGGGTCCTGTAATTTATGATCATCGGGTAAGTATATTCAAAAATTTATTTTACTAATGAAAATAACATTTTTCAATATTAAACTTACCCGATGATCATATAGCTGATTCACACCCAGGGGGGTGGGTAGAGACCAGCATTACATGTTGACATTATTATGAGCTAAGTATTCCGTATTTCATTTTAGCAGTTATTCAAAATAACAAACATAAAATAAATAAGTACCTGGTAAGGAAGTCGACTTGAACAATTACTCTGCCTTTTTAAGTACGTCTTCCTTACTGAGCCTCGCGATCCTCATAGGATGCTGAGCGACTCCTAGGAGCTGAAGTATGAAGGGTTGCAACCCATACTAAAGGTCCTCATCAAAACCTCTAATCTAGGCGCTTCTCAAGAAATGACTTTGACCACTCGCCAAATCAAGTAGGATGCGAAAGGCTTCTTAGCCTTCCGGACAACCCAAAAACAATAATAAAACATTTCAAGAGAAAGATTAAAAAGGTTATGGAATTAGGGAATTGTAGTGGTGGAGCCCTCACCACTACTGCACTCGTTGCTACGAATGGTCCCAGAGTGTAGCAGTTCTCGTAAAGAGACTGGACATTCTTAAGATAAAAGACGCGAACACTGATTTGCTTTTCCAATAGGTTGCGTCGAATATACTTTGCAGAGATCTATTTTGTTTAAAGGCCACGGAAGTTGCAACAGCTCTAACTTCGTGTGTCCTTACCTTCAGCAAAGCTTGGTCTTCCTCATTCAGATGGGAATGAGCTTCTCGTATTAACAGTCTGATAAAATGGGATAAAGCATTCTCTGACATAGGCAAAGATGGATTCTTAACCGAATACCATAAAGCTTCAGACGGGCCTCGTAAAGGTTTTTAAAATAGAACTTAAGAGCTCTTACAGGACATAATACTCTATCTAGTTCATTTCCAACCCTACGATAAGTTCGGAATATCGAACGATATTGGTCAAGGCCGAGAAGGCAGCTCGTGTTTGGCTAGAAAACCAAGTTGTAGAACATGTAGCCGTTTCGGATGAGAATCCGATGTTCTTGCTGAAGGCATGAATCTCACTGACTCTTTTAGCTGTGGTTAAGCATATCAGGAAAAGAGTCTTAAAGGTGAGATCTTTCAGGGAGGCTGATTGAAGCGGTTCGAACCTGTCTGACATAAGGAATCTTAGTACCACGTCTAAATTCCAACCAGGTGTAACCAAACGACGCTCCTTCGTGGTCTCAAAAGACTTAAGGAGGTCCTGTAGATCTTTATTGTTGGAAAGATCTATGCCTCTGTGACGGAAGACTGATGCCAACATGCTTCTGTAACCCTTGATAGTGGGAGCTGAAAGAGATCGTTCTTTCCTCAGATATAAGAGAAAGTCAGCTATTTGAGTACAGAGGTACTGGTCGAGGATACAGATACTGACTTGCACCAGTTTCGGAAGATTTCCCACTTCGATTGGTAGATTGTAAGGGTGGATGTTCTCCTTGCTCTAGCAAACGCTCTGGTTGCCTCCTTCGAAAAGCCTCTAGCTCTCGAGAGTCTTTCGATAGTCTGAAGGCAGTCAGACGAAGAGCATGGAGGCCTTGGTGTACCTTCTTTACGCGTGGCTGACGTAGAAGGTCCACCCTAGGGGAAGTGTTCTGGGAACGTCTACTAGCCATCGAAGTACCTCGGTGAGTCATTCTCTCGCGGGCCAGAGGGAAGCAACTAGCGTCAACCTTGTCCCTTCGTGAGAGGCGAACTTCTGCAGTACCTTGTTGACAATCTTGAACGGAGGGAATGCATATAGATCTAGATGTGACCAATCTAGTAGAAAGGCATCTAAATGAACTACTGCTGGGTCCGGGATAGGTGAGCAAAACTATTGGGAGCCTCTTGGTCATCGAGGTTGCGAAGAGATCTATGGTTGGCTGGCCCCAGGTGGCCCAAAGTCTCTTGCATACATCCTTGTGGAGGGTCCATTCTGTTGGAATTATTTGTCCCTTCCGACTGAGACAATCTGCTATGACATTCAAGTTGCCTTGGATGAACCTCGTTACTAGTGAAAAGTCTAGACCTGTTGACCAGGTGAGGAGGTCCCTTGCGATCTCGTACCATGTCAGAGAGTAGGTCCCTCCTTGCTTGGAGATGTACGTCAAAGCCGTGTGTTGTCCGAGTTCACCTCCACCACTTTGCCTTGAAGGAGAGACCTGAAGCTTTTCCAGGTCAGACGTACTGCCAGTAGCTTCTTGCAGTTGAAATGCATTGTCCTTTGACCCGAGTTCCATAATCCCGAGCATTCCCTACCGTCTAATGTCGCACCCCAGCCTACGTCCGATGCGTCCGAGAAGAGAACGTGGTTGGGAGTCTGAACAGTCAGGGGAAGACCCTTTCTAAGGTTGAAAAAGTCCTTTCACCAAGTCAGACCAGACTTTATCTTTCCGGAAACCGGGATCGAGACCGCTTCTAGCGTCTTGTCCTTTTTCCAGTGAAAAGCTAGATGGTATAGAAGAGGACGGAGGTGTAGTCTTCCTAGTGACACAAATTGAACCACGGATGACAGTGTCCTTACCAGACTCATCCACAGCCTGACAGGGCAGCGTTCCTTCTTCAGCATCTTCTGGATGGATAGCAGGGCTGGGGGTTGATCGTCTTGTTCAGCAACGTCCTCATCAGAGGGTTCCTCATCCGAAACTGATGAGGAAACGGCAACGGAGTGGGTAACGTCTGACTCGCTGAATCCGGTCGCACTGGTGGATGCGTGACGGAGCCGGACGCAATATCATGGTACTGCTGCACAGTCTGTGAACTGTCAACCATGGGGACGCGAGGAAGTACAGCGTCAACCCGAAACTGTCTAGACTGTCTGGGTTGTGCAGTCAACACCCTACCGGGTAGCTGAGGTTGACGTACTGCGTCACAACAAGTCACCTCTGCTGGTTGTTGAACGTCTTCCTAGTGACACACTGAACGTCAACAACCACCTCCGAGCGTCGCTTAACGTCAACGTGCGACTGGCAACCCACACTGGGTCGCATCGGTGGAGGAACCACCTCAACTGGCGGACGCGAGTAAGATACCTCAGCGTCAACAGGGCGCACAACCAACCGGTAGGAAGGTTGTTGGCCAGAAGGTTCTTCTCCGTATTAAGTCCTCTATCAAGGACACAAGCTTGGACTGCATGTCTTGCAGCAAAGCCCATAGGGTCTACGGGAGCAGGTGTGGCAACAGACGGGGTTAGCGACTGAAGCGGAACCATTTACCATCCCTGGAAGCCTTGTTATGTGTGACATAATAGTACAGCAAAACTTCAAAGGCTCGACAAAAGTTGAGAAGTTGACCTGTAAACAACTGGAGCGTCTCCTGGCTATGCGCCTGGCCGAGTCTACCAGAATTGAGAAGTCTACCTGGGCAGAGGCATGAACTCCCAAGCTGAGAACTTCTCTCGTGTCCTATCAGACTCTCGCTCTATAAGCCAGATAAAAAGAAGGGAAATCAAAAGGCTGTATCCCTAAAACTCCTCCTGGTGCAAAAACCAGTCGCCTAGCCGACGTAACGCTCTCTAGGAGAGCGAGAGAGCACTAGCTTAACAACAACGGCTTCGAAGCAGCTAGGCCTAGTGTAAGTTCTGACGTGAGGCGAACGAGGAGCAGCAGTTACAAGAGGACATACAGCACTGGTGCATAAGTAGCAGACCAGAAGGCAACGATATGTAACTGCTTGACAGTCTGTGAGTTGGCAACAACCAAAGCTGTGTGGGGAAGCCTCAACTCCTGACTGACTAGTCTGCTGCGGGCGAGTGGCGGTAACCACAGTGGGTTGCGGAGGCTGACGCACCGTGTCAAAACACGGCAGCTTAACTCCACCCTCCTGTTGATGTGGTAGCACACGCACGTCAACGGAGTGCTCCGTGCGTCTGTGGGAGTCAGCATGCGTCTGGCAGGGTCGACTGCGCAAGGGTGGAGGAGCTCTCACAGCCAGAGTGTGGGAGCAGGCAGCCGCAGCGTCTGCTGGGCGCACAACCGTGGTAGGTTGTAGGCAAACGGGTGCATCGTCAACCTTCTCCGCAGTCGGAGTGTGGGAGCAGGCAGCCTCAGCGTGAGCTGGGCGCACAACCTTGGCAGGTTGTAGGCTAACGGGTGCAGCGTTAACCTTCTCCGCACGAAACTCCTGCAGAACCGCAGCTAACTGAGTCTGCATAGACTGCAGTAAAGACCACTTAGGGTCTACAAAAGCGGTAACAGACGGAGCTACTGTCCGTTGTGACTGAGGGTCTAAAACAGCGGGTGCGGCAACAGACGGAGTTACTGCCTGTTGCGGTACCACCTTGCCTCTCTTGGGAGGTGTGCAGTCGTCGGATGACTGCAGCGAGTCCGAACTGACCCAGTGGCTACACCTGGGCCGTTGGACTTGCGCGGAAGGGACCGACTTGCACTTAATAAGCTGCGAGACCTTGGTCCAAGGTTTCTTACGAGAAACCTCTTCCGCAGACAAGAAGTAAATGGGCTCTCTCGTCTTTGTGTGGGTGAGGCGATCTTGGGTAGATACGCCCGAAACCACGGAGGGAAAAACGTCTGTTCGTTGATCAAGGCCTGAGGAACCCATAAGTCGTTCGACATTACTTCTCCCCTGGGCTTGGGAGCTTGCAAGAGGTCCCGGACTAGGTGAACGACAGGCACGAACAGACGAACCCTCGGACGCAACACTGTAACACTTTGCGCATATCACTTTATCACTTTGATTTTCTGTTTTGCACTTATTTCACTGAAATCGAAACTTTTACTGATTTCTACCTGAAACACGCAATCCTACCCTTCATTAAAAGGTAGTAATTGCGAAAACAGTCGTATAATGCAACAGAAAACATATATAAAGATAAAGAATTCAGTGGCTGGGAAAGAGACTAAACACTAGATCAAATAAACTACGTTTACAATCTCTCACCGCACATAGCCTGGGAACAAGAATAAAACCCTAGAAACGTTTTACCTTCTTCCCCTACAGCGACTAGGGAGGAGAGTAAAACAAGAACAACGTTACCCGCTTGAACGAAACGTTTTTTCTCCTCTCTCTCCCTCCGTCTCTATCTCTCTCTTTCTCTCTAGATTTCGCACCTGAGAGAAGAGCCCAATATATATCGTCAAAACATGTTATTTGCTAAAGGAAAAAACTGAAAGGTTTTCCAAATAAAAAGTTCCTTTAATATAGAATTTAACCATTTAAGCTATGAAAGAATGAACGAAACGCTAGAATCGGTTTACTCTTACTGCAAAGTGAAACCGTGAAACACTCTCTCTCTATCGTAACGATAGAGCGCATGTTGAACGTCCTGAACGTCAACAACTGCGTAGACTAAAAAACTAAACGTTAGTTCATCTTTGAAAACAGAACGAGACTATCAAAGAAATTCTTTCAAAAAACATTAAATTTAAAAAGTTTTAAATTCTTTAAAGGTTAAAAACGAAATAACGGGCTCAACGTTGATTAACTTCGTTCCAAGTTAGGACCGCCTATATCAGGAAAGGTCGCATATAAACAAAACATAAAAATTTATTTTTATATGTTTAAAATAAATGGAAAGTTAATCGAAGAGGCCTAATAAAGGCGGAGAGATATAAAATATATAGATCTATAACGTGTTAAGCAAAATTACTAAAAACCTAAACACACTTCCGTCTAAGGGAAGGGTCGGCCATTTAAAAGTGAAAGAGAGTCCATACTCTCTTTGTCACCATAATTAAATCTATCCAAAACGAGTTCAAGTTTTGAAATGAAGATAAAACCCCTGCATAGCGAAAGCTCAAAACTGGAATAGTGTACTTCACCAAATAGTTGTGAAAACAAATCCAGTCAGTAACAGCGTATTTAGTAGGTCTTGCCAGTGGCACGACAGAGAGAAAATTGGTTCTGTGTTGACATCGAGTACTTGAGTACCTACTTGACAGATGGCGCTGTTGATGTACACCCCCACCTGTATAGCGATCGCTGGCGTATTCCGCCCGTAGGTTTTTCTGTCGGGCAGCAGAGCTGACAGCTATATGATCATCGGGTAAGTTTAATATTGAAAAATTCTATTTTTCCTTGTTTCCTTTCCTCACTGGGCTATTTTCCCTGTTGGGGCCCATAGGCTTATAGCACATCTTGCTTTTCCACATAGGGTTGTAGCTTAGCATTTAATAATAATAATAATAATAATAATAATAATAATAACCGAGACTACAGGGTGGCTCAGGGAAAACAGGTCATGTAGCACAAGGCCGCAGTCTAAGCCACATGCATCACGAGTCACCCCACCGGGAACCACACGGGTGTTGCCACCCTACTAAGAGAGGAGCGTCATCAATGGCCTCCATTACAACTGGCCTTCTTGAACTACTACTCCTTCTCAGAAGAAGCATTATAATCAGAAAAGGAAGAGGACAACAATGAAATAAATCAGTTCTTCCACTTATCAATTTTCTCCTCAGGTTCTTCAAGCAAAGAAGTCTCTAATAATAAAAGGCAGAGAGACCTTTGCCGACAAAGCTCCCCCCCCCCCCCCCCATACTGGTTGTCCCGACAAGAACCACAACATGGGACACTGCCACAGGAAGAGCAAGCATAATGACTTGCAATCACAACACAAAACACAGGGGCTGACGTCACAACCACAGAGGGAGAGTGTCATGGGCCCCAGTCATAGGGGTAACAGGCAAGAGTGACCCTTGAAGAGTACTGCATACAGGAATCACCACTGGGGGTCACTGGTACTGAGGTTACTGACACAGTTAGCAATAGAACCACCACTAATCATTGGGGTTACTGAGTTGAAGTAGCCTTAGCTGCCCTCTCCTTTAAAAAGACATTGAGAACCTACCTCCATGAACTAAAGAAAGCTTGATCACTGTTGTTGACATTCTGTAAGAAAGAGCTTCCAGCACATGGAATGCAGCAATCACCTCACGCTCCACAGCCTGAAAAACTCCAGGACGTAGATCAGAGTTCTGCCTACTCCTGAAGCATACTCCACGGGCCTAAGTTAGGGGCATATACGCAGAAGCTTCAGTGGACGATGAATTCGATGAGGAGTGCAAAGTTCTAAATAGTCTCTCTGACAATTCAAGGTTTGCCGGAATAATGCCGAAGACAACTTAGCCTTCATGCTCTTCAACAAATACACACGCTTAATGGGAGGTGACGATCTACACTTGGTAAGAAGAGGATAATTACGAACAATCATGATCCATAGTAGTGTGGATCTATTGCCAATTTAACCATAAACTGATGCAGGTCCAACACACTCATTCTTGCTTTTTTCCATTAATACAAAACCGCATTATCAACCATTATGATCTAGTCAACTTTCGCCATCTAGTGGGGAATGTTCCGTTACAACTGCCGAAGTATTGCTGAACTGGATAAGATAGGATGGCCAATGAAAGGGAGCTAGTAACTGTGACCTTCTCGTAGGACTTGTAAGACCTATGGCTCTGGTCGAAGTCTAGTCCAATTTTCTGGGAAGCATAAAATCCTGCCGCCGACTAGGATGGATAGGTTGTCGCATTGCTCTGCCAAGAAGGATGGGAGAGTGCTCTTAAAATTGAGTGACCACTAGGGTGAGACAATGCAGATGATGAAGAAAACGTCTAAATGGTGAATGGCCTACTTTTCCTCAATGCCTGAGACATCATATCAAACTGGATTTAGAGGGGAAACCTGCTGCACTACATAATTCAATCTAAACTGGGACCTAGACATATTGATCTGCTGCTGTATTCCAGAGACTGATCCCCTCAGCAGAGAGCAGATATGTTCACTATTTTTCATTGGGTAATCACCATACGTTTTGACCAACTCAGCCGAGCTATTAGATAAGGACAACTCCATACACTAGAAATTTTACCACCATCCTAATTTCTGCCTCATCCTCAAATCGCTTTGCCTAATCCTTCGAGGTATGATACACCACTGCTAAAATCAAATCATGAATTCATTAATTTCTAAAGATCAGCTTAGGCCTTTGTTTAAACACCTGAACTCTTTGGACCACCATGAAACTCTTCCCCCTGCCACCAACCTAGATCTCGAGGCCTCTATCAATAAATTCAAACAGATGTGTGCATCAGAAATTATCTAAGTAGGCAGTTCTGTGTAGCCAATAGCTGTACCCTTTGAATATACTGGCAGGGACAGAATGAGAGGGGAGGGAGACAAATGAAATATGATATTAGAACGCTCAAGAATCGATTCCTTCTTTCCCTTAATACAGTCAGCCCTCACTCTTTGCGAGGATTAGGTAACAGAGACAGGTGCAAAAAGCAAGATTTTGCATTTACTAGGTGCCCTAGGGTGGGATAACTCCTAACCTAACAACTCACTGCCCATTGCCTACAGTCAGATAATTAGCACACTAAGTACTGCCTAATATTGTGTTACTTGGTTTCCATCACAGTACAAGTATTTTGTAATTAAATTAAGGGATTTTGACAAAGGAAAAATCTATTTCTGGGCGAGGAACCTGTGTCGCCCAGTGAAATGCTCCTTAAAGCACCATTTCAAAGGTATAAATACTGCTAAATATACCAGAGAAAAAAAGTTGCATGGAATGCTAGGAATATATACAGCTCACTCACCCCTAAAGGGTGTCGGTATTAAAACTGGGGTGAGTGATACCACTACCAGAGATCCCTTTCCAATTAGACTTCCCCCTCTTCAAAATCCCCCGTTACTACGAGGTGTCGTTCACTACAGCTACTGACCCTCCCCCCCCCCCCCCCCACCACCACCACTACCTATCCTTCTCCCTTCATTCCTTGTTAGCATTTCCAATACATACTGTATTATTAAGCGTAAAGTACAGAACATAACACTAAAGTACAGTAGTCGTTGCCGTGACCGGAAACTTATAATTTTATCCAGTAGTTATCACACACTTACAGTATAACAACAAAACACTATTGTTCCTATCGAGTAATACTGTACAACACTCGCTGATACTATAGTATTTTTTACTGTAATATATGTACAGTACTATCACTACAGTAAAGCTTAACTATACTGTACTGTAAATGTTTGCTGTTTTCGTTAGGACGACTTGACCCATCGCACACATAGCTTACATTTACAATAAACAATACTAGACATTACTGTAATGCTGTACTGTACAATATGTATACAGTTTAAGATTAACTAAATGTACATATACTATATACAGTATTTTATACAACAACCACTAACCACTTTCATAAAAAGTTCTACAAAGTCTTGAAGCATGACGCAACTCCTGATGCATTGGTGTCATTTCTTGTGCAGTACTGTAGGAAATCACATATCTACAGTTTATTACCCCATAAATATAAACAATGTCCAGGAGTATAGTATGTACTACTGTATACAAATACATCACTTTTGTACATGAAAACATGATACTGCTAAAAAAGGACTGAAGTGGGAAATACAGGAGAGGAGAGACGATGTAAGACTGACAAGCAGGGTGCCAATTCTGATGTTGAATACGTGCTACATGAACTTCCAAATGTGCTAGAAAAGCACTAAATAAGGGATTTTGACGAAGGAAAAATCTATTTCTGGGCGAGGAACCTGTGTCGCTCCGTGAAATGCTCCTCTAGCACCATTTCTAAGGCATAGTTACTGCTGAATATACCAGAGAAAAATAGATGCATGGAATGCCTGGAATAAACCTAGCTCGCTCACTCTTTGAGTGTCGGTATAGAAAACTGGGGCGTGATAGAACCACGACCATAGGTCCCTCTCCAATTAGACCTCTCCTTCATCAACCTCCCCTGGAACAACGAGGTGCCGTCCTACACCCGTCTGTGCCTCCTACTACGACTAACCCTCTCTACCCCTACATCTCCCCACCCCCTATCCTCATTCCTCCAACCAGGGCGAGGGAAAAAAGGTAAAGGGTGGGTTCACTGGGCGACACAGGTTCCTCGCCCAGAAAAAGACTGAAATTATTCCAATAAGCCAAGTGTGGAAAAAGACTCTGGAAGACAACCAGTTCAACTCATCCTATAAAATCAGCAGGAAAAGCACTGTATTTCCTGGTGGCATAAAATAGCGAAGCCGTGCCAGATAGTAAAACGGTATTAAATTCTCCTGACATGGCAACTCTGGTGACGAGTCAGAGTGAGATGGGAGCAGAGAGGGAAGTGGCGCAAAGCTAGCAAAGTAGCACGGGCTGTTTGAAATCTACCCGCCAATTTGATTTTTTATTTAATAGGTAATACAGTTCCCTGTGTCGCAATCGAGTGAGATCGTAAAGAATAAACTCGCGTAAAGTGCAGGTTGACTGTAATAGATAACTTTGGATGAACCCCTGTCTTTGGAAGAGCAAATTGTGTGGTCAAAGTAAAGCAAGAGCCGTTGGATTGCGCTTTGCTAATCTTATCATAGAAAGACAACACTTTTACTTATTAAAAAGGATCATTCTACATTCCCTTCCTCTGACTTGCTTTCTTCATGTACAGTTCTCTTTCACCTTAATAGATATTCTCCTAACACTGGCATTCCCCTACAGTTTTTATCATAACTTTACCTCCTAAAGGATTAAACTCATTCCTAAAAAGTCTGCCCTTGAACCATGAGTTAAAAAACCTGACTGTGAGATCTAGCAAACTCATTTGGATTTGATAAAAATGTTATATTAACAGACACAGATTGTGTAAGTTGTACCCCACAGATAAGAGTTTTCCTCTCCACAAACATCAATGGTTAAGATATTGAAGGTTTGCCTCTTGCAAATTCTGGTATGGCTGCCAATTCTTATCTGCCTTTCTACTTCAGGCAAGACTTGTACCATCTTAAATATTGCTTATCCATATTAGGTAGTAAACTGAGGGGCTTTGCCATATCCTCCATCAATGTTGAAATAGCCCCAAGAACAGACTTTATTCGGGCTAAGCCCGCCATAAGTCGCCACATGAATATCATGAGATGGCACTGTAGTGGTTTGCGGACTGTGGCCAGATGTAGCACGCAGACTGCCTAGTGTCCGAATGCTTACCACACTCCAACGTTCACTACACAAAAAGGTAAAAGGGTGGAGTACCCATAAATCTGGGTGACAGGTTAAGAGAACTGGGCACTGGGCACCACCCCTTGATTTTATACTGGGCAAGGGGACCAAGCTATAACTGTAGTTGCTTTTTATTATTCAGTGGGGCTCTGTTACTGAAACTAAGGGAGCTTTTGCCACATGGCTAACATTACAAAACCTGACTCCAGACTCTGTAACAATATTGGCTATTTTGGGTGCAAACTGTGGCACAGCTGCTATAGATCTGAATGTGATAAAAGTTTTTGTTAAAACATGATACACAGGATATATCAACCTTCCCTGAAGGGATCTCACACTCAAAAATTATTTAAAGTGCACAAATGCCACCGTGATGCCAATGTCGTAAAAAGAGTAAATCCCAAAGAAGATTTCTGGTCAGAGAGGCCGGGGGTTTTGGCTAACAAGGATAAGGATGGCTCCAAATCGCCATTTGGAATTACAAATACTGTACCTCTCCATGAAACTAACGTAACATAAATAGATAACATACCTGACTATCTATTAAAGATAACAGCAATAACCTAACCCAACCATGAGAAGGAATTGCCCAAATTTGCACAGGACAACAAAGTAGGTGTAACTGAGACAGCCGACTGGAAGAAAAAGGACTACTGTAACAAAGGGAGCCATATAGTTTGCCAGGATGCCCCTACACAAAGGCGAGGGTTACTTATAAGACTAAAGGGAAGCATTAAAAGTGATATCATAATTACAAGGGGAAACTTCTTTATTAGAATAGGTAGTTGGACCTCTTCGGTCCATAATAGCAAATGAACCTCGGTAAGGTTTGTTGCCATAAATTTGGAAACCATTTGTATTTTTCCTAACTATACTACAAACCTGTAGCTCTTTACATAGGAGTACTATTTCAGCACTAGTTGAAACCAGCCATTAAGCTTTTGCGAAGTGTAACTACCCTACGCTAGTTAGCGGAGGGAGGTTGCAAGCTTAGACTCACCACCCTGCTCACACCAGCATTAGTAAACAATCATCACTTTGCAATTGCAGCAAGACCTCTGGGGGGAAGTTGATGGCAAGACCAGTATGTGTAAAGAGCTGCAGGTTTGCATAATTAGGAAAAAATATAAATAATTTCCAAATTTGTCATTTGTTCCGGCACTATAAACAAACCTTACGCTCTTTACATAGACTCGCCCAATGGTGGGTGGAAGGGCTAAAACCAACTGGCTTGAGACTGTCCCGGGGTGCCATTCCGTGTTTCGCACAAGGTGTTAGAGGGCACTCTGACACCTCGTGATCCTTATAGGATGACGGCCTGGATAATCAGTGCTAGTGTAGAATTTATTAATGTGACTTGATCAGGCCGGCATGAAATTGAGCTACGCTCCTCACTCAAGCTAAACATTCCCTGACTCCACATCGTATGGAGAATGGGGACAAATATATACATATATATCAGGTTGCACAAAGGGCATGGTACCCACCTACAGTTAGAGGAGGTCAGCTTTACAGAGTTCCTCAGCTGCTGAGCCCCAAGAGATGGGAGAAATGAAATAGTAAGTAGCCAGTCATTCACACATTCATTCTAGTCTTACTTGTGGGTAACATCTGCCCTCAAATAACTATTACTTGTCCTACAAGTGAGCTGAAGTGTTAATTGACCCCATTTTGCACAGTCAACACAGGACTTATGGTATACGTGTCTAGGTTCCTGCGGGTTATGTCTTGCAGGTGATGGGCGGTGGCCTCCGTTTTCACACACTCACTTGTAACACCTGCATCACAGAGAAATTCTTTTAAACACCAGGAATGTGCTGACACTCCAGGTTTCATAAGTACAGGACGACGACTGCAAGATGAGGAGTCTAAATGCCTGGCTCTCTCGATTTCCTGTGTAATCCCGGAAGATATAGTTCTTTGTAATCTTCCTTTGGTTTTCCCCGTGCTCCCAAGCACCTGCCGATCTTATGGCGAGCTCTGGGGATTCCTTTTAAGCAATTACTCTTTACCCTCACAGGGCAGAGTAACAGTTGGTATGGGACATCTGTTACAGAACGGAGACTTTCAATCTAGAAGGGCCTGATTCTTAGATCTGCTCCAGCCGGATTTTGGTCTTGGCTATAACTACGGGACGAATTAAGTGTCACTTGCCCCCATCAACATGAATGGGCAATGTCATGAGATAGACCATGTAGCTCGTTGACTCTCTTTGTAGAAAACAGAGCAAGGAGGGAGACAGTCTTCCGAGTCAAGTAACAATCTGATGCTTGACGAGGACAGTACTCCTTTCAGTGAGCGCAGCATCCACTGCGTTCCCAGGAGGTGGTCTGATCCCAACTGCGGGCAGGTGCACTCAGAATTCTGTACAGGGAGAGGCCATTCCTTTGAGGAGGGAATGCTAGCTCTGTTCGGTTTAAAACAAGGCTTGAGGTCGAGTAATAGCCTTTCATTGCTGATGCCGAACAACATTTTCCTCACTGAGGAACAACAGTGAGCGCTGAGGAGAGTGATACCCGGCCTATGACACCAATCATAAAGGATGGTCCATTTTGCTTGGTCTACTAAAGCAGATGCTTCCCTAGAGGTATCCTGCCGTTCTCTTGTCCCCAGCCTCGAAAGCCTTTCTTTCCGAGGAGTTGCTGGATACCCTCAAAGCGTGAAGACTAACCGATGGAATCACTTGATGAAAGGTCTCCACATGGTTCTAATTAGATTGGTAAATGTAAGGAGCTCTCTTGGTGCCTCTGTGAGCAGATGCAGCAGGCCCGAAAATCATTCTGCATGTTGCCCCAACTGAGTTACTAGGATCATTGAGGGATATTGCAATGCCCTGACTTTGTTTAGAAGCCTCCTTACTATGCAGGAGGAGGGGAACGTGTAGACTTCTGTCCTGTCCCACGGATTTTAAAAGGCATCTTGTTAGATTTCCTGGGCACCTGGTACTGGCAAGTAGTACAGCGGAAGATTCCAGTTTAGGGTAGATGCAAGCAGGTTAATTGTTGGCAAACCTTACAATAATAAACTTTGTTGGCTATCTTTCGTCTCCAGGACCATTCGGAGCCTGCTATCCGAGTCCTCCTTGTCTTGTCCTCAAGCACATTCTTTTTGCCGGGGATGAAAAGGGCTGAAAGACTACCGATTTATTCTCCGTCCCTCTGAGGATTCCTCAGCTAATTGGTAGAGGTGCCTTGAAAAGTACCTTCTTGCTTGTTTGTGTGATGCCACCGTAGTGTTGTCACTCATCAGCACTAAGGAGTGCCCTGAAATAAGCTGATGAACTTGTTTGAAGGAGAGAAAGGCTGCCCTCATTCCAGGCAGTTTATGCGGTACTGTCGCTCGGATTTGGACCAAAGTGCGTGTGGTGCGACAGGTGAGCCCCCCTCCTTCTTTTGATGCATCTATGAAGAGCAACAAATCCAGGGGAGGAGAGAGAAGGTCTACACCCTTGAGCTGGTTGGTGTCAGACACAAACCTGCTCTTCTGCTCTAAACCTACCGGCACCAAGGTATTCAGTGGGTCGAAGTGCTAGACCAAAAGGTGTAACTGTCAGAGAATGATCTGTCTACCCTGAGACTGCCTGGACAAGGTCCAGGAACCAGGGGGTATGTCTCTAGAACGAGACAGTTCCCGATTGAATCCAAGAAGCCTGTTTTCCTCGGCTTGGTTGGAGTACCAAGGAAAGGGAGGGCACGGAAGGTCAATTCTCATTGGTTACTCCAAGGGGCTGAGATATTGCCTAGCAAGTAAACATCTAAAGTTGATTGATATAGAGACTTGCAACCAACCAATTGCATGCAATCAGATGCAAGCAACTACTCTGTAGGGGGGGAAATCCTGTCCTCCAACTGCCTTCAATCCAATGGGAGTTAGCAGTGTAAGAATGCTCACAGATCAGTAATAACAGAGTAGCCAGTACTCCCTAGGGGAAGATGGTATTACAGCTTATCTCCTTAGTGATCGCTGTCGAACAAGAGACCAGTCGCTAATGACTGATTACACGCAACTACTTCCAAAAGGCAAGATTGAAACATACAGTATATTCAATCCATTGTTGGGCAAGTAATGTATGCATAAGTCCACCTATGAACCAGTAACACAGACTGGCGAGGCGGGATGGACATACGATTCGTTGCGTCTGGACCTCAATTGGAGAACACTGATCAGCGTTCTTCGTTTCCGATCGGCAAAACTGGCATAAGTTCTGAAAGTTCCTCCCAGGGAACAGATTCATTTATACAAAATTTCAGAGAGTCTTAAGCACTGTACTTCTTCTTCTTCTTTGTCCGCATCTTTTCCCACTTCTATGTGGGGTCAATGTTTCTGGTCAGCTTTCTCCATCTACCTCTGTCCCACACCTCATCACCGGTTAATCCCTTAGATCGAAGGTCATCCTTGATACAGTCCACCCACCTTCGCTTTGGTCTCCCTCTCCTTCTCGTTCCCTGTACCTCCATTTCCATCACTCTCCTCCCAATATACTGTTCATCTCTTCTCATGACATGACCATACCACCTCAGTCTACTTTCTTGGATCTTATCTGATAGTTTTCTAAATCCTGTGGTACCTCTAATTACCTCATTCTGTACTAAGACGGCCAATTCAAAATTAGGAAGGAACTACCTGGAAAGAAGGAAGACTCTACTTCAGGGTAGACTACCTATGTCTGGTTAAGGGAAGGTAGGAGGGGAATGCACAACCTGACTTCCCATAAGGAATATAACCACCTAATCTAATGATTTATTATAACAGAGTTCTAATTGTACTATGTACATGGTCTTTGCCGGCAGAAAAAGATTGATTGCCTGCATACAGTTGCGCAAGCGTAACTTTTGTCCCTCTGGGTAAGTGTTAAAAAACAAGCCTGAGCGCACTTATGGGAATATGCATGGGTGATGAATTGCAATATCATTGCTCAAAGAAATTGGTTGTCGACTAGCTATCACACACTGTAGTTTAACCTGTTCCTCATCGCGTGTGTCCACAAAAGGTACATGCAGCTAGCGTAGAAATCAACCTTACGTTAGTATTAAATGTTTGCCAGCCCGCATTATGGGACAAGAATACCCGTAAGTGAATACTTACTTGTTATCGTTCAAAAATGCAAGAGGAAGCTAACACTTCCCTTGGGATTAGAGGCTTGTAAAAAATAACCTTACTAGAGTATGTCTCCCTAGCCCGTTTTTCGAGTGCTCCAAAGAGCTCTCCATTCTGTAGGAAACTAGTTGGAGAAAGTAACCCCAAAGGATTACGCTTCACAAAAATCGGCGTCTAACGAAACTCGTTGTGCCCCAGTGGCACAGTGGTGGCATGGGGCGGCTGCAAGAAATTGGCAGTAAACAGTAGTTGCAGCAATAACCCTGAGGTTTTATTTTGGCGAGCACACACACACATGCACAACTGAACGAGTCCGTTTCAGTCTTTATGTGGTGCTAGTGAACGCCTGTAGTTGTGTAAACCTCCTCAGGGAAGGGAGTTTCCCAAGGAAAACATGTAAGGGTTTGTTGGCCCAAAACACAAAGAACACGAACGCTAGGCAGGTTTGCCAAGGCTTGCCAACGAACGCCTCCAAGAGCCTACGAGCGCTGGCAAGTACAGTATTAGCAAGCGATAACACATATCACCGAGCGCTGGCAAGTGGCAGCGAGCGCTGGCAAGTGGCAGCGAGCGCTGGCAAGTATCGGCGAGCGCTGGCGAGTATCAGCGAATGCTGGCGGCGCACACTTGCACGCTGGCAAGTAAGGTCTTGCAAACTTGCAATTGGTAATTAGGCGAGCAACTTGAATTTCTCTTCACAGACCTTTGTGAGGTACAAGAGCTCGCCCACCCACTACACTAAAGCTCAGTGGGTGGATGCACAATACTGCGCATGACTTCTCTGCGAAGTACTCATGCTCATCCTACCCCCCACAGGGGGTTGGTGAGTGGTCTTATGTCGTTCCCTAGGAAAAGAATGAAAAAGGCTGTGCTGGACTTGAAGAACACCCGTTTCTCCCTCATAAGAGTTTGAGACCACGAGGCACAGATCCCAAAGGACCTGGCCTCACAACAATCTAAGAGCTTTGTTGAGCCACAATGTCGGCAATAACCCCAAAGAGTTAAATCCTATGAGACTTTTCAATGGGAGAGGCAGCGGTCGCAAGCGGTCAGCAGTCATCACCGAAGTTGCAAACGAGACTTGTCTGTAACTTGAGGGTATGGCTTTGCTCTGAAGAGCAAGTGCGAGGTATGGACGAATCCAATTCCCACCACAGGAATCCCCCCAGGGGAAAACCATCCTGGCGAAGGCAGTCTCTCCCACGGGCAGGAAAGGCAACCAACCCCTGTTGCCACTGTCGGCAATCCTCCCCACAAGCGGGAAGATTGCTAAACATTGGCTTGTGGAGAGTAACTATCCCTCGGAAGGGAAAGTTGCCCAACACCTCCAACTCTCCCTCAGAAGAGAAAGTTGCCCCACACCTGGTGGAGGTTAATTCTCCCTCAGAAGGGAAAGGTGTCCAACACCCGGAGGCAGACCTTCGAGCAGCGCTCTCTGCTTCCCTGAGCTCACGTTGAACTTATGACATCGAGTGCTGCCTGTGAAATGTAGTGGAAGCTATTTTCTGGGTTCACCACGAAGGGGTCACCTGACTGGAGAACCCCGAAAGGAACTAGTCTGCCACTGCTCTTGTCCCTACGCTGAAGCTGGAGGAACGAAGGTGAGTAGAAGCAGAGAGTGCTGCAGTAAATTGTATCACTCTCGAAGGAAAGTAGGAGTTGTCGTATGTGGCAACAGAGGAGACTTCCCTTAGAGGTGGGTGCCGTTACTTCACTAAGGGAAGCAACAAAGTTCACACAAAATGAAAGTTTGGGTCACCACCTGAAAGAAAAAAGGATTTTTTAAACTTTTAGTCCAGTTGCTTTTAATCATAAACTGGTTAAAAGGTTTTGACGGAAGAGCAAGACTACGTCTTTACTTTATCGAGCCAAAATAAAAAGTGACTATTGTTTACTAGTGCTGTTGTGAGCAGGGTGGTAGGTCTACCCCTGCTACCCACTCCGCTAACTAGCGGAGGGTAGTTACACCTTGCAAAAGCTTAATGGCTGGTTTCAGTTAGCGCCAACAGAATACTTCAATGTAAAGAGCATAAGGTTTGTCTATAGTGCCGGAACAAATGATTATTTTGAAAAAAATTTGACTTCGGATGGACAGCCAGGTTATAGTAAGAAGATTGTACATTATTACAAATGCTAAAAAATATATTGAAATCCCAAGTATTAAATATGATTTGAAAATAATAGAAGAGATGAGGAACATTTGTTTCTTGATTATTATTACCCTTAAGGTATTAGGTAAATTAAACAGACTAATGAGTTGGGAATTCTGACACACAGAACTGGCCAGAATAGTTTGCTCTAGAAACTAAACTACAATTTTATTTAATAAATGTTGTGCAGGAGCAGCAACTTCCCCAGGAACAGGAACATCCGACCTCACACTCCTTACGTCGGCTGACTTACCTGATCGAAGTGGTACGGCGCTGTTAGCACTGAGGTGAAACAAAAAAGAATAAAAAGAAAAACCCTTTGAGTGAACAACCTAACATGCGGAGAGGAAAGGTGTCCGCCGAGAAATACATGAACATACTACAGACTATGCAATCGCTGGCTTCCATCGCAGATCAAAGGAGTGCAGCATCGTTAGAGCTGTTGAAAAGTTAGATTAAACAATTTTATTTAAAATTAATTAGCTGAAGAAAAACCACTCGGGAGAACAACCTAACCCGTGGACAGGCAAGGTGTTCCAAAAGAAACACAGGAACATGCTTCAGACTATGTACTTCCTCTGCTGGCTGTCAAGGTAGAACGAGGGAGTGTGCCATCGTCAGCGAAGGGGAGCAAGACTGAAGTTAGGCTCTTGGTAGGCCGCAAGCATCCTTCCCTCCGATGAACTTGCAGGGAGCAAGCAACATCTACATCCGAACGGAGAAAGAGTATCAACTCAAAGATGACTCCCCTGCAGCAGAGGCCAGGTTGCTACACTCAGAGAAGCTGGGGAGTCCAAGCCTACGGATTGGCCAATGCCAAAGGCGAAGAGATCATACGAGAAGGTTTCTCTACCCCTCGAGAAAACGCTGCACTACTTTCACCAAAACAACAACACACACTGTAATGATAAAAGAATGCTTATACATATAGAGTATATAAAAACATTACATGAATGTTTATATATATACAGTAAAAACATAACTATATAAAAAAACAAGAGAAAAGTCAAAGGCCAGTTACAAGAGTTGGGCGGAGAGAGACGAACGTCTACTCTCACCGAGCCAAAAGTAAAAAGTGACAAGACAACACAGGTTTGTATGAGCGGGGTAGCCGTCTATCCTCCCTACCTGCTAACTAGTGGTGGAGCAGTTACACCTCGCTAAAAGTCTTATGGCTAGTCTTCCAGCTTCACTGAAAGCATAATCACTATAAATAGCTAAAGGTTTGTATCATTAAGAAAAATAGAAATTACCTCCATATTTATCATGATACCAAAATCTAGTAAAAGACTGACAAAATTTCTCCACTGACCTTTATCCAAATCTCAAAATTTGCTGTTGGTTGAAGTTTAACCGTTTACATCAGGAATTTTGGGCTGAATATATTGACTTGCATTCACAGTATACATGGATTAGGTCGTGTGGCTAATTCATCAATCATCTATGGGTCAAGCATGCGAGACCAATTCAGAGAAGGGATAAGATTAATTCAACGTGGTGTTCATTATATTCTGATAAATGTCAATGTCATATTATGGGATTGATTTATTATTTTTAACCTTTATTCTATAAAGTCTGACAATCATTACAGAAGAAGGGATTTACATATATAAATAGTCACTGAATGGGGAAGGTCACCTTTGATATGGTCATAGTATCAGCCATTTTGTTCTTTAGGAACATTTCTTTTTATGCCCACATAAGCTCGGAACCAACAAATTTCAACTATATTTGCTTCACATAATTTGAGTAACAACATTCCTTTTTAATAAGAAAAATCAATAATTTTGCAAGGGCCTTAAAAATAAAGTACATGTTTGTCACAAAATAATTCCAGTTCACCAAAGTTAATTAGAAAATTGATTAATTCATCAAAAAAACGATTTCAATATGTTTTCTCCTTTAAACTTACAGACTGATTTTACGCAAATAGCTAAAAGGCAGTGCTCATTATTTTTTGCTATTTTTCATTGAAAGATGCTGTAACTCAATTATGCTTTTTGCTAATACACCTAAAATGAATCATACTTTTAAAATCACATTAATGTATTACAATTAACAAAGTCTGCTGAAGTTTCAAGTATTGTGTAAGCCACAAAATTATAAATAAAAAGCTAAAATCATACTGGTTGGGAAAGATTTAATCTGCGATTAAAATAACATAAAAGATTTTAAAATTCAACAAATTTGTTCTTTGATAATATTAATATCCCCTTTATCTTTAGTCTATAGACACAAGTTATTGTATGCTAAATACTGTATAATGTATTATCATGAAACAAACAATGCAGCTGCTACACACCTGGAAATACACTTTCAGACTCCTCAATAATATGGACCATAAAATCTACTTTGCTATCCAATGAAGCATCGTACATGCACTCAATATCTGGCACTCGTATTTCTGCTATATCGGCACATTCCAAATCAAAGATTTCTTTTATCAAAGCATTTTTGGTGACGATTGGTTTTTCACCGACTTCTCTTTCTAGGTGTTCTACAATTTCAATAGAAGTGTTTGGTAACTCTTCGACCTCTGTATTATCAACAACACGAGGACATTTCTCAAGATGTTTAGTATATTTTCTTCTTGCTTTGAAGCCTTTACTGCAGCCCGAACAATAAGAGTAATTCTTCAATGAAGCAGGAGACTCTTGCAAATCAACAGAATGGCTCCTTTTGTGAGATAAAAAGTAACTTCTCCTAGCAAATGATTTCCCGCATATATCACACTCATACGGCTTTTCTTCTGTATGTACTACCATATGAGACTTGGCATGATCCTTTCGAATGAAAGCCTTCCCACAGAGCTTACACGCAAAGGATTTCTGATTTTTATGTATTCTTTCATGAAGTCTCAAATTATGCTTCAAACCAAACACTTTTCCACAAGTTGAGCACTTATGACGCTTTTCTTCAGAATGAAACTGGCGAATGTGTTCTTGCACCTCAAAGAAACGTAAAAATGTTTTACTACAGAAATTGCACTTCATTTTCCTTTCGTTTCCAGATTTTGTTTTATAAATTGTATTTAAAGTCTCTAAATCTAGTTTATGCAGATCTTCCTGAGAATGTTTCCTATAATGGGAATATATTAAGTGAATGAACGAATACTCCTTTCCGCAAATCTTACATGCATGGCGCTCACTAGGGAGATGCGAGCGCTGGTGGTGCTCCTTCTCCTTGGATATGGATATATCGTACTTAGTCACAGGGATATTACAAGAGTCGAGTTCTTCGTCTGTGTGCATCTTTGTGTGAAGACGCAAACACCAATTTGTAGAAAATAAAGTGCCACATACATCACACTTATGACCATTTTTAGCACAATGAGTTTTCATGTGTTTCACCAAGTGATTTTTTTGTACGAAAGTCGAGTCACATTCCTCACACTCATACGGTCTTTCACCAGTGTGGGTCCTTAAATGAACATCATATACACGTTTATGAAACAGTTTCTTGCAGAACTTGCACTGGACATTTTTCTTCACCATATGAACTCTGTAAGTATGCCTTGATAAAGCTTCAAGACTTGTAAATTTCTTTGAGCAAATAGAACAATTTAGTTCTTCGATGTCATGGCTCAATTGATGCTGTTTCAATTCACTCTTTTGGGAAAATACGCAATTACATATAATACACCGAAGTATATGATCTTTTTTATGATCCTTCACTTCTTTGCATGACATAAAGGTTTTTATACAAATAGAACAGTGAAAAGACTTTAGGCTAGCATGCTTACTTAACAATGTTTCAGAAAGAAAAACCTTTTCGCAGAGAAGACACTTGAATTTTTTTCGGCAGGAGTACCCAAAGAGTATACCACGCTGTGTATGATTTGTATAGGTCTTCAGTGATGGAAAACCCTTATTGCAATTTGGGCACTTCAACTTTTTTCTCAAAGAATGCTTCTTTATATGGAAATTCAGAGCTTTTAAACTTGCAAAGTACTTATCACACAGCGTACAGGCAAAATTAGAAGTTTCATCCCAATCTTTTTTATTGCACCATTTGATAACCTTGTCTTCCTCATTTTCCTCTAGCCGAGACCTTTTCAATTTACTTTTATATTTTATCTTTGAGGTTTTTTCTCGCCTATTGTGCTTTAACTCATGAATCTTGAGACTACTTTTAAGAAAAAAAGACTTTGTACAAAAGAGACAATTATGCGACTTACCCAGTCCCGCCATACCTCTAATACAAAGTACTGTATTTTAAAATCTTCCACTTACGGTACAACAGTTACCATCTGAATTTCCATTCTGAAGAACCAACAAAAAGATGATTATCTTACTTATGAAACCCTGAAAGAGAAAACTTTATTAAGTGCAAGGCACAAAATACAAAACTTTCATTTTCTTAACATAAAAAATTTTTATTTTGATTTTTATCATAAAACAGATGTAAGTAATAATTATTCCAACAAATAAATTGTATAAACGTAACATGCTACTACAGTAATTGAAAAAAAATAAACATCTTGAAACATGAATAAATTCAATAAAATAGATTAGCCTTACTTTTTATTCATACAAGCCTCAACTTCAAGGAATAACAGAATCCTAATAATAAAACTAATTATTTCAATACATACATAATTGTGGTTCTGAACCGTCGCTGGTGCTAAGGAGGAATGAGGGAGGGAGGGAGGGAGGGTGGGGAGGGGTAGGGGTGAGGGGAGGAGAGTCGTAGTAGGAGGCAGCAGTCGGGTGTAGATCGGCACCTCATAGTTCCGGGGGATGTTGAAGAAGGAGAGGTCTAACTGATGAGGGACCTATGGTCGTGGTTCTAACACGCCCCCAGTTACTATACCGACACTCATTAGAGTGAGCGAGCTGGGTTTATTCCTGGCATTCCATGCATCTTTTTTTCTCTGGTATATTTAGCAATATTTATGCCTTAGAAATGGTGCTATAAGGAGCATTTCACGGAGCGACACAGGTCGAGCCCAGAAATAAAACTAATTATTTCAATACATACATACTTGTGGTTTACTGTGCTTTCTCACTGAAACCCCTTTTTTACATCTATCATTAATGAATAATAGTGTAGTGAATTATGAAAGATATAAATAGAAAAAAGTGGAAGTAAAACTAAAGGTAGCCGAGGCAATGACGGTAGCTGACTGGGGGTGGAGTCAAGGATTGGGTTATTTGTATGAAGAAAATAAGAAGTTTTGGAAAGTGAAGAGAGTAAGGAAGGCTGGTTCAAGAATTGAGAAGAGACAGTGAAAGATGAAAATGGAAGGTTGTTGAAAGGAGAGGAGGCAAGGAAAAGGTGGGTTGGATATTTTGAGTGTACTGAATGATGAGGATAATAGGGGCCAGATATAATGTTGTAGCAGATGTTGAGGTGCCAGAGATGGGAGATGAGATTGTGAGAGAGAGAGAGATTACAAAAGAGAAAGTGAAGAGAGCACTAGATGAAATGAGAGCAGTAAAAGCACCTGGTATGGCTGGAGTGAGGCCTGAGATGTTAACCCTTTTACCCCCAATGGACGTACTGGTACGTTTCACAAAACTCATCCCTTTAACCCCATGGACGTACCGGTACGTCCTTGCAAAAAACCGCTATTTACATTTTTTTGCATATTTTTGATAACTTTATGAGAAACTTTAGGCATTTTCCAAAATAATGAGACCAACCTAACCTCTCTATGATGAAAATTAAGGCTGTTAGCGCAATTTTAAAAAAATATATTGCAAAATGTGCTTGGAAAAGAAAATGCCCGGGGGCTAAGGGTTAGAAAGTTCCCAATAGCTTGTGGGTAAAAGGGTTAAGAGAAGGGGATGAGATTGTAACCTATCAAATTCACCTCAAAAGGAAAATACAAAATATGCCCGACAAAAGGTCTTGGGTCATAATGAGCACCACCCACAGTTGCTTTTATTCTAGTAAGAAAACTAGAATAAAAAAGCAGATAATCCATAAATAAAGACTTATATTTCAAGATAAACTTTATGTCACAGCCCACTACACAGTTCCCAGAGGAATACTTACAGAAATCCCCACATATGACACAGTCCACTGAAGGTACGACTTCCCTACTGGAATCCTGTGGTATTGGAAAGACAACTATCAACGGGAGAAGTATTTCAAGAGAAGCTCCTCTGCAATGCCCTAATCTACACGAGGATTGGATATCTTAACCTACATTTAGCAGTGGGAAGATTCTCAAAGAACTCAAACTTTTCAAACAATGGCCCATAAATCAAAGTGAGGGATTCAAAGCATTCAAGATATCCTCTTGAAAGAAAGGCTTCAAACCCCTGATGATAGCATACCTAACATCTTGGATTTTCAATTTATTATGCGATATAAAAGAACCGAGTAAGAACTATCAATCCTTCTGAGTTGGGTTAGAAGGGAACAATTTGTAAAAAGAAAGGAAGCAAATCCTCCAAGGTTCAAAAAGACTTCTCAGAAATAGCCTTGTCCCCTAAGAAAAACAAATCCCTTGCCCCTCATTGGACTATCTTACCCTATACCAAAACAAGGACCAAAAGGTTAGAGACAGGGCAAGGAGGAGGGGACCTATCTGCTAACGCACATGGCATGTCTACCTACTGATAGTAGTAGTGGTTCGATGAACGTTTGTTTGTGATGAATGTTCGTGAACGCTGACAAGAAACGGTAAGGCAATGATGAAGGTTGCGCATCCGTATGCACGGGCCCTTTAAACCGCTGCATGACATCTTGAAACTGAAGCTCATATGGAGAAGCTGCATTGGGAGTCCATTATCACTGAATTTGAGTGAAAACATTTTCCAAGTGGCGAGCGAAACATTAAGCACTAAGCCGACATGTGTGGTGTGCTCCTCCCATCGCTGGCAAGTGCTACATTAGGTTCCAAGAAGGGAGTGTGCGCTAAATTCCCTCAACTGCATGTTGAGAGAGCACTGAAGTAGCACACACCTGTGTTCTATCGCTGACGTGAGAGCTACCATTTATGAGGTAGAACTAGCTCTTGCTCTGGATAAGGTCTAGCGTGGGTCGTCTAGATGAGGAGACTCGATAGGACTCAAAAAGCAACTGTTGAAGCAATAATATTTGAGCTCTATTGTGAATGATGAGAAGAGAAGGTGAGTCTCGCTGGGAGGAGCAGTGCACTTGCGTGCAGTGAGGATCATAGTCGGTAGTGCTCTTCAATCCTCGCCAGGGAAATTCTCTGTCAAATGAAGTTGATAATTACCACCCCAAAGAGTCAAGGCCTCCAAGATTCGCCGCTGGCTGTCAGTGATTCTACCCGCAACCGGGAAGTGCGGTTCGTCAAAGGCGGAAGGCAAATTTACCTCGGAAGGGAAAGTCGTGAGCAGGGCTGGGCTGTGACACAGAATAGTGGTTGCTGTTCTAGGAGTTGTCACGAGATGGCCTGCAGTAGCATACTGAAAACTCGGCCGCAAGCTGGAGATTGGTCATGAGATGGACAGTTCTGCCTCACTGTTAGTCCTGAAGTGTGGAAGAGAACAGGAGGGTGATCACAAGTAGAGGAATCATCAGGTGCTCTAAGAGGTTGCTGGAAAACCAGGAACCTGGAGCAAGCTGATGGGCGATTGCGAGCTAATGCGCAATCATGACGGACGATCGCGAGCTACAGCATGACTGGGCGAGGCAAGGAAACAGGGTGAGGCGAGTCTACTAGACGAGTCAGCTGGGCAAGAGGAGACAGCTAGGAGCACAGGCCGAGCACCAAGCCCGTAGGGGACGAGTAACATCATCTTCATGCTCTGACAGGCCACACTCCAAGGGGTTAAAGAAAAGCATAGACGAGTCCATTACCCTCTCTTAATTCCTTGGCGAAGACTACTCTGGGGAGGACCGATCCCGCATACAGGAAAGGTGTCCACCATGAGGAAAGGTGTCCACCATGAGGAAAGCTTCGGACTTTGCCCTTCCTCTGCCGGCTGACCGAGCTTAGAACGAGAGAAAACGCCATCGTCATGATGATCAGGAACTGCCGCAGGCGCAGGTGATGAAGGCGGTGATGGGGCAGGAGCAGCAACTTCCACAGGAACAGAAACATGCTTTGGACTTTGCACTTCCTCCGCCAGCTGCCATCGCAGAATGAGGGAATACGTCGTCGACAGTTCTGAAGAAAACTACTTGAGAGAAAACCTAACCCGTGAACGAGAAAGGTGTAACCTGAGAGGCACAAGAACATGCATGAAATTTTGCACTCCCTCCACCGTCTGCCATGGCAGAACGAGGGGGTGCATCGTCGTCAGCACTGAAGAAACCACTCAGGAGAGAACCTAACCTGCAGATGGGAGAAGTGTCCCCCAAGAGGCGCAGGAACATGCTTCAGACTTTGCACTCCCTCAGCAGGCTGCCATCATAGAACGAGGGAGTGCGTCATCATCAGCGTTGAAGAAAAAACCAAACTTCTCGCCGTCGAGCAACATCATCTTCAAGAACGGTGAAGACACATCAACATGGATAACAACTCCTCTTTGAAAGAGGACAGATAGGTAATGTGCGGAGCAATACTGCGCTCGCCTTCCTCCAGCAGAAGAGCTCCTCCTTCCATCTTGGTAGATGGGAGAATGCAAAACACTGTGCAAGAACTGTCCGCTATATTCCACAAAGCACGCTACCTCGCATAGGAATTTGACATCGTCAGATGTAGGGTCAGAGGAGGGTGTGAGAGACTGAACATAACGATGTACTACTATATCCTTCTTTGACTATGGGAACCGATCCAAGGTTCAGCCCCGTGAGGTATCCACCCGCCATTAATATAACAGGCGACCTAGATCGCACTCAGACTTCTGCCAGGCAAAGGAGCTCGCCCACCCATCTAGCTGGAGCTCAGTGAATGGGTGTACAACACTGCCCAAGACTCCCCCCCAACTCGGGTCTGTGCTCACACCCAAGTGGAATGGATCAGAGTACTGTACTCTCGTATGACCTGCCTCCCGCACATACCTGGTGGGTAACGTTACGTGCTCTCACAGAAGGAGGCATTCGCTCGTGAAAAGCAATGGGTCAATTCTCACCGGGGCCGAGCGATTACCTAGCAAGAAAACATCTCACGTTGATTGATGTCAAGACATGCAACCAGTTGTATGCAACTGTTATGCGGGGGGTCGGGAATCCTGTCCTCCAACTGCCTTCAATCACATGGGAATTGGCCGTGTAAGTATGCTTACAGATTGGTAATATAGGTGGTCTTCAACTAACAAAGACTCAGAGATACAAACACAAATCAAACTGATAATAACAAAGGTAAAATAAAGGAATAATGTAATAAAACAATATTACATCATCTAAAACAGTAAGCAAAACAACTTTTGTGATAACCTGATATCTATTTCATATGGAACCTGACTATTTGTTGACTTTTGTAGCTGGAAATCATAGGCATGGAATTCATGTTAGGCCTACCCTAGGCCAAAATTTAACAAAATTAGACTTACAAACAGCTTTTTGGAACCAATTAAGTTTGCAAGTTGATGACCTTCTGTAACAGAATAGCCAGTACTTCCCAGAGGAAGCTGAAATTACAGCGAATCTCCTAAACTATCGCAGTCGACCAAGAGACCGGTTGCTAATGACGAATCGCATGCAACTACCGTACTTTCAAAAGGCAAGATTGAGACGTATCGTCATTCCATTGTTGGACAGATAATTCACGTACGAGTCCATCTACAAACCTGTAACACAGACTGGCGAGGCGGGACAAACATACAGGCGCAGCCTGAATGATTCATTGTGCAGAATCACAATCTAGACCTCCTTTGTATGACCATCATCTCTTATAAACGACGAAAATCTTTGTATTTCTTTGTTTCCGAATGGCAAACTACCATAAGTTTCGAATGTTCCCTCCCGGGGAACTGATTCACTTGTGCGAAGTTTTGGAGTTCAAGCATTTTAAATACTAAGACGGCCGATCCAAAAGTTAAGAAGGAACTAACTGGAAAGAAAGAAGGCTATACTCGAAGGTAAACTACTCATGTCTGGTAATAGGAAGGTAGGAAGGAATGCCTAAACTGAGTTCATGCTGCAAATATAACCATCAAAACTCATGATTCATTAGAATGAAGTTCTACTTATATGATGGTAACTATTCCTTGTCAAAAAAACACATCGCTTTCCCGCATGCAGTAGCACAAGCGTACTTCTTTGCCTCCCGGTAAGTGTTCATAAATGAACCTGAGCCCACTTGCGGGAACAATGTATGTGACGAATTGCAACATTATTGTACAAAGAAATTGATTGTTGGCTTGCTGTAGCCTTGTTCAGGAGTAACTCTCCCATGGAAGGAAAAGTTGCCCAACACCTGGTGGAAGTTAACTCTCCCTCGGAAGGGAAAATTGTCCTAAACCTGGAGGTGGACCTCCGGGCAGTGCTCTCTGCTTTCCGTCAACAAGCTTTGTTCAATTTGAAGGTCGGCACGGAATGTTGCCCGTGAGTCACTCCGAGGAATCCTTGTCAGCAACTGCTCACGCCCGCCACAGCAGAGCGAACTTCGGGGCAAGCAGAAGCTGCGGCCAAAACAGTTCAGAGGGCGCAAGACTCTTTGCAACGACCTTCGGAGCCTCGGGGGAAAAAATACACCTCAATGGAGAATGTCTGCTCCCTTCACATGTCCAACCTTAAGACCTCTTGCTATCTTGCCTCGCACGGGCAACCAATGAGCCCCAAGATAAGCAACTCTTAAAGAAAAAGGACTTTTCAAACTTTAGGCCAATTACTTTTAATCATAAACCAGGGGAAAAAACTATGTCTTTACTCTACCGAGCTGAAATAAAAAGTGGTATTTGTTTACTAGTAATTGTGTGAGCGGAGTGGTTGGTCTTTCCCTGCTAGCCCTATCCGCTAACATGCGAAAGGTAGTTACACCTCGCAAAACTTTACCAGCTGGTTTGAGCTATTGCCAAAATAATACTATGTAAAGAGCATAAAGTTTGTATCTAGTGTTAGAACAAATAAGTTTTTCCTTTGTCAACACTCCTTTATTCCCTATTTCTCCATTTTTTTTCATACTGGGCCGCTTTCCTTTTGGGATCACTAGGCTTGTATAATTTTGCTTTTCCAGCTAGGGAAGCAGCTTGCCTTGTACTAATAATATTAATACAGTATCTATCACAAGATCTCCTTTAGCTCATGTGCATAAAGTATGGAGTTGAACTTGCATATTTTCAAGCATAAGGTACCAAACCATAATTACTGTAATATATTCTTAGAGACACATCTATCCCCATTCTATATTTTAGCACTGACATTTGCTTCCCCTATACCAGTGGTTCCCAAATAGGGGTAAATTACCCCACTGGGGGTAATTCCGCTTTTAATTTTTTTTCAATAAAATTAGTAGTACTACTGTACTTGATATATTTGTTTCAATAATAATTGAAAAAATGGAAGGTTTAACTAGCTAAAAATGTTATTTTTATTAATAAAATAAATTTTTGAATATACTTACCCGATAATCATGTAGCTGTCAACTCCGTTGCCCGACAGAATTCTATGGAGGGATACGCCAGCTATCACAATACTAGAAGGGGGTGTACTTACCAGCGCCACCTGTGGCCAGGTACTCAATCATTTGTTGTTGACACCTCCTCAATTATTCCTCGGTCCACTGGTTCTCTCTGGGGAGGAAAGGGAGGGTCGATTAAATCATGATTATCGGGTAAGTATATTCAAAAATTTATTTTATTAATAAAAATAACATTTTTCAATATTAAACTTACCCGATAATCATGTAGCTGATTCACACCCAGGGAGGTGGGTGAAAACCAGTGTACATGATTAAAGGATAGCTAAGTATCCCAAATTTCATATAACAGTTATCTCAAATAACAATGAAATAATAAGTACCTGGTAAGGAAGTCGAATAGAACCGTTACTCTGCCTTTTATTTAAAGTTCGTCTTCCTTACTGAGCGCAGCGTTCCTCTTGGAGGCTGAATCAACCCAAAGGTGCCAAAGTACAAGGGGTTGCAACCCTACTAAAGGACCTCTACCAAACCTTTAACCCAGGCGCTTCTCAAGAATGAATAGACCACCCGCCAAATCCAAGGATGCGGAAGGCTTCTTAGCCTACCGTAACAACCATAAAAACAACAATAAAAGTATTCAAGAGAAAGGTTAAAAAGGTTATGGGATTAAGGGAATGTAGTGGCTGAGCCCTCACCTACTACTGCACTCGCTGCTACGAATGGTCCCAGGGTGTAGCAGTTCTCGTAAAGAGACTGGACATCTTTCAGATAAAATGATGCAAACACTGACTTGCTCCTCCAATAGGTTGCATCCATAATGCTCTGCAGAGAACGGTTTTTATTAAAGGCCAACGAAGTAGCTACAGCTCTTACTTCGTGGGTCCTTACCTTCAGCAATGCAAGGTCTTCCTCCTTTAAGTGAGAATGTGCTTCTCTGATCAGAAGCCTTATATAGTACGAAAGCCCATTCTTGGACATGGGTCTCGAGGGTTTCCTGATGGCACCAGCCACCCGTTGAGATACTACCGCTAGAGAGTTATGGGGTCTTTTGACTGGCCAGACAGTACTACATTGGACCCTCCTCTCTGGTTACGGTTCATTTTCCCTTTGCCTACATACACACTGAATAGTCTGGCATATTCTTTACATATTCTCCTCTATCCTCATACACCTGACAACACAGATTACCAAACAATTCTTCATCACCCAAGGGGTTACTGCACTGTAATTGTTCAGTGCCACTTTCCTCTTGGTAAGGGTAGAAGAGACTCTTTAGCTATGGTAAGCAGCTCTTCTAGGAGAAGGACACTCCAAAATTAAACCACTGTTCTCTAGTCTTGGGTAGTGCCATAGCCTCTGTACCATGGCCTTTCACTGTCTTGGGTTAGAGTTCTCTTGCTTGAGGGTACACTCGAGCACACTCTCCTATCTTATTTCTCTTCCTCTTGTTTTGTTAAAGTTTTTATAGTTTATATAGGAGATATTTATTGTTGTTACTCTTCTTAGAATATTTTATTTTCCTTTTTTCCTTTCCGCACTGAGCTATTTTCCCTGTTGGAGCCCCTGGGCTTATAGCATACTGCTTTTCCAACTAGGGTTGTAGCTTAGTAAGTAATAATAATAATAATAATAAGGCTTCTGACTGTCCTCGAATAGGTTTAGACCTCTTCAGATAATATTTGAGAGCTCTGACAGGGCAAAGAACTCTCTCTAGTTCGTTACCTACCATGTTGGAGAGGCTAGGTATTTCGAACGATCTAGGCCAAGGACGTGAAGGAAGCTCGTTCTTTGCTAGGAATCCAAGCTGAAAAGAACATGTAGCTGATTCGGTTGTGAAACCAATGTTCTTGCTGAAGGCATGAACCTCACTGACTCTCTTAGCTGTTGCAAGGCAAACGAGAAAAGCAGTCTTGAGGGAAAGATCCTTGAAGGAAGCTGACAGGAGAGGTTCGAACCTAGATGTCATAAGGAACCTTAAGACTACGTCTAGATTCCAGCCTGGAGTGGAAAGACGACGTTCTTTAGACGTCTCAAAAGACTTGAGAATGTCTTGAAGGTCCTTGTTGGAAGACAGGTCCAAACCCCTGTGGCGGAGGACTGAGGCCAACATGCTCCTATACCCTTTAATCGTAGATGTTGAAAGGGATCTCTCATTCCTAAGATGAAGAAGGAAGTCAGCTATTTGGATCACAGAGGTATTGGTAGAGGATATTGAATTGGCTCTACACCAGCTTCGGAAGACCTCCCACTTAGACTGGTAGACTCTACGAGTGGAAATTCTTCTAGCTCTGGCAATCGCACTGGCTGCCTCCTTCGAAAAGCCTCTAGCTCTAGCGAATCTTTCGACAGTCTGAAGGCAGTCAGTCGAAGAGCGTGGAGGTTTGGGTGCAACCTGTCTACGTGTGGTTGACGTAGAAGGTCCACTCTTAGAGGTAGAGTCCTGGGGAAGTCGACTAGCCATTGAAGTACCTCTGTGTACCATTCTCTTGCAGGCCAAAGGGGAGCAACCAGCGTCAGCCGTGTCCCTTCGTGCGAGACGAATTTCTGCAGAACTTTGTTTATAATCTTGAACGGAGGGAATGCGTACAGGTCGAGATGGGACCAGTTCAGAAGAAAAGCATCTACATGAACCGCTGCAGGGTCTGGAACAGGGGAACAATAAAGCGGAAGTCTCTTGGTGATGGAGGTGGCAAACAGGTCTATGGTAGGTTGACCCCACAAGGTCCAAAGTCTGTTGCACACACTCTTGTGGAGGGTCCATTCCGTGGGAATGACCTGATTCCTTCTGCTGAGGCGATCCGCTGAAACATTCATATCTCCCTGGATGAACCTCGTGACCAGTGTGAGGTTTAGACCTCTTGACCAAATGAGGAGGTCCCTTGCGATCTCGTAAAGGCTCCTCGAATGGGTCCCTCCTTGCTTGGAGATGTAAGCCAAGGCTGTGGTGTTGTCTGAATTCACCTCCACCACTTTGCCTAGCAGGAGGGACTTGAAGTTCAACAGGGCAAGATGAACTGCTAACAGTTCCTTGCAGTTGATGTGGAGTAATCCTTGTTCCTTGTTCCATACTCCTGAGCATTCCCGTCCGTCCAAGGTCGCACCCCAGCCCGAGTCCGATGCATCCGAGAAGAGATGAAGATGGGGGGTCTGGATGGCCAATGATAGACCCTCCTTGAGAAGAAGATTGTGCTTCCACCACCGGAGAGTGGTCTTCATCTCTTGGTTGATAGGGATAGAGACTGCTTCTAGAGTCGAGCCTTTGTCCCAATGAGCTGCAAGATGGAATTGAAGAGGGCGGAGGTGGAGTCTCCCTAGCTCGACAAACAGGGCCAGAGACGAGAGGGTCCCTGTGAGACTCATCCACTGTCTCACTGAGCAATTGCTCCTCTTCAGCATGCTCATGATGCACTCTAGGGCTTGGTTTATCCTGGGGGCCGATGGAAAAGCCCGAAAATCCCGACTCTGAATCTCCATTCCCAGGTACACAATGGATTGGGAGGGAATGAGTTGAGATTTCTCTATATTGACTAATAGACCTAGGTCTCTGATTAGATCTAAAGTCCAAGAGAGGTTCTCCAGACAACGACGACTCGTGGAGGCTCTCAACAGCCAGTCGTCTAGGTAGAGGGAGGCTCTGATGTTCGATAAGTGCAGGAATTTCGCTACATTCCTCATCAGATGAGTAAAGACCATAGGAGCTGTGCTTAGGCCAAAACACAGGGCTTGGAACTGATAGACAACCTTTCCGAAAACGAATCTCAGGAAAGGTTGGGAGTCTGGATGAATGGGAACGTGAAAGTATGCATCTTTCAAGTCCAACGAGACCATCCAGTCCACCTGTCTGACCGCTGCTAAGACCGACTTGGTCGTCTCCATTGTGAACGTCTGCTTGGTGACATACTCGTTGAGAGAGCTGACGTCCAGCACCGGTCTCCAACCTCCTGTCTTTTTGGCCACAAGAAAGAGACGGTTGTAGAAGCCCGGGGATTGATGGTCCCGGACTATAACCACTGCCTTCTTCTGCACAAGTAGCGACACCTCCTGTTGCAATGCTAGCCTCTTGTCCTCTTCTTTGTAGTTGGGAGAGAGGTTGATGGGCGATGTGGTCAGAGGCGGTTTGAGGCAGAATGGAATCCTGTAACCGTACCTCAGCCAACTGACAGACTGTGCGTCTGCACCTCTCTTCTCCCAGGCTTGCCAGAAGATCTTGAGCCTGGCTCCTACTGTTGTCTGGAGAATCTGAGAGTCAGTGCTTTCCCTTAGATGTCCTGGGTCCTTTCCTAGACTTGCCCCTGTGAGAGTCTGGACGGGAGCTTCCTCGGCTGGGGGCTCTACCACGAAAGGGCGGTATGAACCTAGTGGCCGGGGTATCAGCCACTGGGGAGCGATAAGTCTTGGGGACAGAGGTGGTAACCTTAGACTTACGAGCCGATGAGGCTACAAGATCGTGCGTGTCCTTCTGTATCAGGGCAGCCGACAAGTCCTTAACTAGCTCCTCGGGAAAGAGGAACTTTGAGAGTGGAGCAAAAAGGAGCTGTGACCGCTGGCACGGTGTAATGCTGGCTGAGAGGAAGGTACACAGTTGTTCCCTTTTCTTCAACACCCCTGATACAAATAACGACGCTAGCTCACCCGATCCATCCCTGATAGCCTTATCCATGCAGGACATAATTAGCATGGCAGAGTCTTTGTCCGCAGGAGATGTTTTCTTGCTGAGGGCTCCCAGGCACCAGTCGAGAAAGTTGAACATTTCGAAAGCTCTGAACAACCCTTTCAGAAGATGATCCAGGTCTGAGAAGGTCCAACAAACCTTCGAGCGTCTCATCGCAGTCCTCCTAGGCGAGTCCACCAGACTTGAGAAGTCAGCCTGGGCAGAGGCAGGAACTCCCAAGCCTGGTGCTTCCCCTGTGGCATACCAAACGCAACCTTTCGAAGCGAGCTTCGTTGGAGGGAACATGAAGGAAGTCTTGCCCAGGTGTTGTTTAGACTGAAGCCACTCCCCTAAGGTCCTTAAGGCCCTCTTGGAGGATCTAGCTAGGACAAGCTTAGTATAGCTCGACTTAGCTTGTTGTACGCCTAGCGAAAACTCAGATGGAGGAGAGCGGGGAACAGCAGAGACGAAGTGGTCAGGGTAAAGCTCTCTGAGTAGAGCCAAGACCTTTCTAAAATCAACAGACAATGGAGAAAGCTTAGACTCCTCCACGTCTGATGAGGGATCAAGATGTGCCTCCTCATCATCCGACACTTCATCAGCAGAAGGTAGCGAAGCAAAAGGACCAGAATGCTGAACCGCAGAGTCAGAACGGGTAGGAACAATAACAGAGGTTTCCTCAACTTGAGGGAAAACCTGAGGTTCAGACTGCATAGGCTGAACAACAGTCGGAGCAGAAGGCAGGTGCATGGGTGAAGGAGGTTGACTCCTAGCAAGAGTTGCACCCAAGGCTTGCACAAGCTGAGCGGAGGACGGAGGCGGAGTAGTCCGTTCCTGTTCCTGAGAGATGAGTGGAGCATGAGAAGGTTGAGGCTGCGCAGAACAAGGTAAAGTTCTAGCAAGCTGAGGCTCCTGAGGCGCAAGTCCATGGTGTAGATGAGCTTGCCTAGATGAGGGTTGAACTCGGTGCAGCGCTGGTTGAGCAGACAGACTCACGGAGGGGAGAGGTTGTTGTACCCCAACCGAGAGTTGCACCACTGGTGGAGCAGCAAGGGGAGGAGGAGGAAGAGTGTAACTCTCCTGATCCCAAAGCAAGGGTTGCCTTAAAGAAGGCTGAGGCTGAACAACACTGTGAACAGCAAACTCCGAAAGTGGTTCAACATCGTACGCCTGGCAGATGGTGCTGCGACCAGGCGGAGCAGGTGCAGGCTGGGCGAGCACAGGCGGAGCAGGTGCAGGCTGGGCGAGCACAGGCGGAGCGAGAACAGGTGGAGGGAGTGCAGGCGGTGCAACACTCTCAGCCCGACACTCACGCATCAAGTCCGAAAGCTGAACTTGCATGGACTGAAGCAGGGTCCACTTGGGGTCGGCAGAAACGATAACAGACTGAGGTAAAGTCACAGTCGGGGTCTGAATAGGCAGAACCTTACTCCTCTTGGGCGGAGTACAGTCGACCGATGACAGAGGCGAGTCGGAGCTGAGCCAATGACTACAACCTGGCTGAGCACTCGCTGACTGAACTCTACGTTTGAGCGGTCTCGAGACCTGAGACCAACGTTTCTTCCCTGCATGAAGATCAGCGGACGAGAAGACGGGCTCAATCGTCTGCAGGTGGGAGTGACGGTCTAAGGAAGACACGCCCGCAACCACCGAGGATAATTCTGTGCGCCTAACAAGGCCTGTCGAACCCTTAAGCCCTTCGACATTGCTTCTCCCCTGGGCATGGGAGCTTGCAAGAGGTCCCGGACTGGGAGGACGACTGGCTCGCACAGAAAAATCCTCACGCACCACACTGGCACCACTAGCACTTGGCACTGCACAGACACTAGCACTCGTCACAGCACTGGCACTATTTCCACCCACTGCACTCTTGACCTTCAGTTCTTTAACCTCGGCCATCAGAGACTTATGGTCACTTACCACTGATTCTACTTTATCTCCTAAAGCCTGAATAGCACGCAAAACAGTTGACATATCAGGCGGAGGGCACACAGTAGGTTCGGGGGTAGCCACTACAGGGGTAGGAAAAGGTAGGGGATCATGAGGTGAGGAAAACATAGAAGAGTGAGAAGAACTTCTCCTAACTCTAGTTCTCTCTAACTTGGAAGAATATTTTAAAAGACGTACAAATTCCAATTCCGAAAGTCCGGCGCACTCCTCACACCGATTTTCTAATAGACAGGGCCTGTCCCTACAGTCAGAACAAGCGGTGTGAGGATCTACCGAGACCTTCGGAATACGCCTATTGCAAGACCTACATCGTCTATGGGAGGGAGCTTGCGAAACGTCAGACATCTTGTTTCAAAGAGTAAGTCAAAGGGTGATCCAAAAACAAGCAAAAATTCATTAACCGTTAATCAGTATTTATATAAAAGCTAACTAGCTAATATAAAAAGGATTCCAGTATGCGACAGCCGTTAATCTAAGAGAATACTTCACCAAATCTCCATGAATAAACTCGAAGACCATGAGCGTATCCCAGAACGTCTAGCCGGAAGCACGACAGAGGAATAATTGAGGTGTCAACAACAAATGATTGAGTACCTGGCCACAGGTGGCGCTGGTAAGTACACCCCCTTCTAGTATTGTGATAGCTGGCGTATCCCTCCATAGAATTCTGTCGGGCAACGGAGTTGACAGCTACATGATTATCGGGTAAGTTTAATATTGAAAAGTTTGTTTTACACCAATTATGTTCAAAATAATAGATATGTTTCGGGGGTAACAACCTTGCTGCTAGCCAGGATTTTGGAAAAAAGTGGGGTAATGGACAAAAGTAATGAAGAACCACTGCTCTATACCATACACAATTAAGTACAGTTACATACTTACCTAGTTAAAATATAACAGACTGCTGTCTTCCTCTTAATTCATTGTTAAAAGCTAATGTGTGTACACATTCAACACACGCTTCAATATTATGCTTAAAATAGCGATGGAGAATTTCATTAACCACTGTAAAGGAGGAAGAATATTTGGATTACTTTACAAAACTACCCAACCAAAATGTTAAAATCATTTAAATTGAATAACAAATCATTTTTGTAGGGAAACTTACATCACAAAATATCTTAATAATTTGTGTACAACACACTGAAGTGCAGCACTGAGCATTGTTAGGACAAAAAATAATGTACAGAGGAATGAGGCTGCGGGAGCATTCTACGAAAGAATCGGGGAAAGTTCTAAAGGAAGGTAAAAATCAGTTAAAATGACATTTTTAATGTAATTTGTATTTTTCCTAACTATACAAACCTGATTCCTTTCCTATAAGAGAATGATAACAGCGAAGCTTGAACATGGCAGTTAAAACTTCTAACGAGGTGTAAACAACCCGGAAAGTAGTTACCTGTCGGCAGCGGGGGAGCTGACCGACACTCCCGACGGCTACAGCTACTCACTTTTATTGCAACAAGGACTTACTCAGGGTTTGGTGTTAGCGGGAAAGCTTGAGTAAAGGACTCGGGTTTTCACAGTTAGGAATAATGATAAATTACTTTAAAAATATATCATTTGCTCCTACAAAAGTACAAACCTTTATTTCTATACTATAAGAGACTCATTTTTAGGTGGAAGGAAGTCCCAATTCCAACTGGTTGGAACTTACATGGGAACTCAAGACTCTTCCACATAATGTTAACCCTTTTACCCCCAAAGGACGTACTGGTACGTTTCACAAAAGCCATCCCTTTACCCCCATGGACGTACCGGTACGTCCTTGCAAAAAAATGCTATAAAAATGTTTTTTTCCTATTTTTGATAATTTTCTGAGAAAATTCAGGCATTTTCCAAGAGAATGAGACCAACCTGACCTCTCTATGACAAAAATTAAGGCTGTTAGAGCAATTTAAAAAAAAATATACTGCAAAATGTGCTGGAAAAAAAATAACCCCTTAGGGGTTAAGGGTTGGAAATTTCCAAATAGCCTGGGGGTAAAAGGGTTAAACAGTCAGGTTCCTTAAACCTCGTGAGCCATAAATGCTTAGGGAGGAACAAGACCCGTTGCCTCAAAGCGGTGAGCTTGAGCTATCACCCTCTGTGCTGTAAATCTGGCAAAAGTACAGTAAAGGACTTGTCCCAAGCTGATGCGAAGATGGTCAATTTATGAAGTAAAAGGTTTGCTTGAATACATCACACTCCCCCTCAAGAGGAACGGGGGGAAAAGACACCCGTGTGTTACACACAAAGGTCGCTGAAAGCAATCAAGATCTCACATCCACTTCAGGTCGAGTTTAGCTGTGAGACCTCCAACGTGGTACCCCAAGAGAAGGGAAGATTGTTAAAAATAAAAAGGCCAGTCATTCATGACTTTCATCCCAAACTTACTCGTAACCTTAGCCCTCAACCTGAAGTTACTTATCCCGTAAGAGGAGCTGAGGTAGCTAAATCACCTTCTGAGCAGCTATTACAGATCCCAAAGTAAGTGTTCATGGACCTGTGTCACATCCTACAGGTAATGGGCCTTAAAGATCGTCTATTGTTTCCAGTCACCTGGGTGTAGAATCTGCGCCACAGAGAAGTTGCAGTTAAAGGCCAGTGAGGTACTAACGTCTCGTAAAATCCATTTTCTATCTAAAATAGAAATGCAACAGGTGGGCAAATAATTACTCTTATAGCGAATGATTTAAAAGATATCAAATGGAAATTAGATTGGACCAACTACGGGGGTTTCTAGACATCAGAATCTCCGTATTTCTAAAAGCTACAAAAGACTGAGACAAGCCCAATGGGAAAGAGAACTGTAACTTATTAGGTGATTTTTATTTGGCAAGATATGAAATAAGAACAGAGAGAGAGAGAGAGAGAGAGAGAGAGAGAGAGAGAGAGAGAGAGAGAGAGAAAGAGAGAGAGAGAGAGAGAGAGAGAAAGAGAGAGAGAGAAAGAGAGAAAGAGAGAGAAAGAGAGAGAAAGAGAGAGAGAGAAAGAGAGAGAGAGAGAGAGAGAGAGAGAGAGAGAGAGAGAGAGAGAGAGAGAGAGAGAGAGAGAGAGAGAGATTATTATGGATACAGTACACTGTAAATTATCTACATAAAATCCTTATTCGTAATTTTCTTTTCATTCCTTCCTGTGCTGATAAAAATATACTGTAGGCGAGGTCTGGCAGACCTGGTAGGTATAAGAGAGACCCTCAATGCCCTTACAGGACAGAGTAATAGCTGGTCAGGATCCTATTACTTCTCAAAGACTTAAGGATAATAAATGTAGGTCATTAGACGACGAATTCTGGGTTTTAGCTATGAATTCAGGGACAAATCCATTTCCAGATACAGTAATCTTTGAGTGGGGATTAGGACGGAATTCCTTTGATTCATCACGACCTCCAAGTCTTGACAACGAGAGAACTCTGTCTAGGAGGAGAAGGTCATCCTACAACTCCACTAGGATTAGTCAATCGTCTAGATAGCGGAGCAGGCGAAATCCATTGGCATGCACCCAAGAGGAAACCAGCTAAAAGATTCTTGGAGAAAATTTGGGTGTTGAAGCAAATCTGGCTACGACTACACGGAGGTATTCCTGGAGAAGGGGTGGATAGGGATTTAGAAGTACACGTCCTTCGAATCCAAGATGACCCTTAAATCCTGAATCCTGATCACTTGTTTGACCAAGGCAGCGGTCTTCATCCTGGATGATGTCTGCTGGATTTCAAAGCTGAGTGGTCAACGACCAGTCTTCAGAGCTAGGATGATTAAGCAGCCATTTTACTTTGACATGATGTGGAAGATTAAGACTCAAAAACATTGCACGCAGCAAGATAAGAGTCTTGAGTATTCTTCCACCAATTTGCTATCACCTCCACCTCTACTGGCAGGAAGAGAGTTACACAAACAGATTCCCTCTCAGTGGTCTTTAAGTCACAAGATTACGACTGTCAAAAACATTGCACGCAGTAAGATAGTCTTGAGTATCCTTCCTCCAATTTGCTGTCACCTCCACCTCTACTGGCGGGAAGAGAGTTACACAAACAGATTCCCTCTCAGTGGTCTTTAAGTCACAAGATTACGACTGTCAAAAACATTGCACGCAGTAAGATAGTCTTGAGTATCCTTCCTCCAATTTGCTGTCACCTCCACCTCTACTGGCGGGAAGAGAGTTACACAAACAGATTCCCTCTCAGTGGTCTTTAAGTCACAAGATTACGACTGTCAAAAACATTGCACGCAGTAAGATAGTCTTGAGTATCCTTCCTCCAATTTGCTGTCACCTCCACCTCTACTGGCGGGAAGAGAGTTACACAAACAGATTCCCTCTCAGTGGTCTTTAAGTCACAAGATTATGACTGTCAAAAACATTGCACGCAGTAAGATAGTCTTGAGTATCCTTCCTCCAATTTGCTGTCACCTCCACCTCTACTGGCGGGAAGAGAGTTACACAAACAGATTCCCTCTCAGTGGTCTTTAAGTCACAAGATTACGACTGTCAAAAACATTGCACGCAGTAAGATAGTCTTGAGTATCCTTCCTCCAATTTGCTGTCACCTCCACCTCTACTGGCGGGAAGAGAGTTACACAAACAGATTCCCTCTCAGTGGTCTTTAAGTCACAAGATTATGACTGTCAAAAACATTGCACGCAGTAAGATAGTCTTGAGTATCCTTCCTCCAATTTGCTGTCACCTCCACCTCTACTGGCGGGAAGAGAGTTACACAAACAGATTCCCTCTCAGTGGTCTTTAAGTCACAAGATTACGACTGTCAAAAACATTGCACGCAGTAAGATAGTCTTGAGTATCCTTCCTCCAATTTGCTGTCACCTCCACCTCTACTGGCGGGGAGAGAGTTACACAAACAGATTCCCTCTCAGTGGTCTCGAAGTCACGGCATCACAACGCTTCAGCACCCAATTAAACCACTGGTTTGCCATCTGGAGGATTAGGAACTCAACCCCTCTACCTACAGTTAGTACAATATCCTTCAGGGCCTACTTTTTGCTAAGGTCAGTTAGGTCACTTATGTCGGGTAGGTAGTTGATTGTACACGACTAATGGTCGACCTAAGAGACCAATCGCATAGTAGCCATGCCTGTGACTTCCATACCAGACACCTCTGCCACCGAGAAGAAACTGGAACTTCTGAAAAACATCCTGCCGAGCAACCATGTGTCCAGGCTGTAACTACAGGGTTTTAATTAAGGAGCAAAGCTTAGGAGTAAGCCCAACAGACAAAAATGCTTATAATGAAAATGAACCTGTGGTAGAGCGCCTGGGAGAGACGCATCTGGAAGACATCTCTATAAAGCAAGAAGGTCTGTACACTTGACAATGCGTGCATCTGGTGGAACTACTTGCAGAGAAGAATTTAGGATAGCATGTCTAGGAGATGCGTGCTTGTTCAGACGCAGCCAAAGGATATGCATTTGGTGACACGTGTGCCCTGGTAGACATGCCAGAAAACAAGATGATGTGGTTATCCTTGACCTTACTGCGTGTGCATGAGAAAAAAAAAATCCTATCCTGTTTTGCGTGATCTGTAATACGAATCGGTAAATCAGAATCTAGATACATAATAATTATATCACGAAGCTATTAGACTATTTTTAACAAATAACGAAGAATAGAGATGGTTTTCACTCCTCATTTTGGGTATTCTAACTCCAACTCCGACTATTAAGGTAGGCCATTATAGGTTTAAGACTCAGTGTAAACTAGGGATACGGCAAAATACTTGCCCACGCCGTGAAAGCGCGAAGCACAAAATGTACCGCTTTCCAGAATATACGGTGATGTAATCATTAATTCCAAGCGAAGCGAGCCACAGCCGAGCAAACATCAGTATGTGAATAATCATTGTTAGTTCATTAACCAATACACTCAAAGAGCATGGTTTAGTGTAAACTAAGGATACTGTACAGCAAAATACTCGCCCATGCGGCAAACACGCGTAGCGCAATGTGTACCGCTTGCCCGAACATACGGAAGTGATGTAATAATTAATTGCGAGTGAGGCGAGCCACAGCTGAGCAGTGATCAGTTTACATTCAATAGAAAATGGGGCTCGGGAGAAAACGGGCCCGTGATGGCTTTCGTTAATGTTTTTCCTCATTTTTGTATGAAAAACCACTTTTTTTCTGTTAGTTCTCTTGTTTTATTGGTCTCTGCCTTCATTCTCTTCCACAATTCGTTACTCTTCAATACCCCACCTGAGTTCCCAAAATTACTGTTGGGTGGTAGTAATCGGAAAATGATACATTTGCGGAAGGTAATAACATCAGAACACAACAAAACAACAAAAAAATCTAACGAATAAAGTGTTTTTTCATGCCAAAATGGCTGGGTGGGATTTTAACGAAATATTACTGTAAAGACTAGATAAATATAAGGAAAGGTAAGGTAAGGGTATCAAGTTCACCGGAGGTATCATACCTCATCTGTCATATGTAAGGACATTATCCTAGGTTAGGTTAGGTGAGGAATCTTTGGTTAGGTAAGGAACCTCATTAGTTAGTTTATATGTTTGTTTCCTTTAAGAAATAGAAGATTTCAGTCATAACTTCTCGTGATTCAAAAACATTTTGCAACTTGACCCTTTTACCCCCAAGCTATTTGGAACTTTCCAACCCTCAACCCCCCGGCGTTTTTCTTTAGCAAGCAAGTTTTGCAATATTTTTTTTTCAGATTGTGCTGACAGCCTTAATTTTCATCATAGAGAGGTCAGGTTGGTCTCATTATTTTGGAAAATGCCTTTAGTCTCTCAAAGTTATCAAATATATGCAAAAAAAAATGCAAATAGCAGTTTTTTGCAAGGACGTACCAGTACGTCCATGGGGGTTAAGGGATGAGTTTTGTGGAACGTACCAGTACGTCCATTGGGGGTAGAAGGGTTAAAAAATTAAGATAAAGTTTCCATTAATGAACGACATTAACAGTTAGGATCAGGCTTAAGTTAGCAATCCTTAGTATAGTAATTTAACATCTTAAACTACCCTCATAACAACTGTTGAGCAATTTCACTTTTATTCAAATCTACTGAAAGAATGTCTTTGAAAACCAATACATTTTATAAATTCATTCACGTTTTAATTAAAAGTTTCGGTTAATATATGATTCTCTCTAATTTCTAGCGAAACTGGAATTTGCTATAAGAAATGGACGAGTGCTGGCTAGTTTGGTATTTTTCTCTATATATTTAATACGGCCTAGGGCATAATAACTTACGTATTGGTCGATTAAAATGTGAAGTATATTTTTTACTCTAAGTCCACTGTTGACATCCGAGAGACTGAAGGGGACTTACTGTGCATGCTTGGTTTCTGTGCATTCACAATGACATAATTGTCAGGTGATTTTTTAAAACCAATTAACAGCTTACAAGTACTTCTTCCTAAATTCCCGGATGTTGTTCTACAACAGCCATTTTCTTCCCGCCTTCGCCTTCAGTTTCAAGTTAACCTCCATCGCGCAAAGACGTCTAAAAGAGGGAACTTAAGGGAAGCACATCAATCTCTTTTGAACTTTAGTGTAATTTCGTTTATATCGGCAATTGATTATGCTGGGTATGCTGTCCGTTCAGCGTCAAGCTATTGTTACTCATGTTAAATTAAAAAATAACAGCAAAATAATGCCTCAACTGACTAATTTTTTCGGGAAGACCAGCACATTTTCTACTGCAAAGCTTCAGTAAAGATTGCCAAGAAAACAAAAAAGGCGATGATGTCAATCATAAGGTAAGGAATTATTTGCGATTTACTTTTTCATAATGTAAGGATTTATTTGTGATTTACTTTTAGTTTGTGACCTGGGAAGGGGGATCCCACTTGAGGTTATGACCTGGGAAGGAGGATCCCACTAAAGGTTGTGACCTGGGAAGGGGGTCCGGGGGCTTTCCCCGGCAAGGGGTTGTGACCTGGGAAGGTTTGCGACCTGGAAAGGTTTATAACCTGGGAAGGTGGTCCGGGGGCTTGCCCCCGGCTAGTGGTTGTGACCTGGGAACTACTAGGTTAGGTTAGGTGGGTTTGTTGAGTTCTGTACCCTTTTACAAATCTCAAAAGTGTTAAATAATCATGTTTGGCCTATTTTCAGCCACTTACATGAACCGCATATTTTTCTAACTGGTTATCTTTTGCATTTCTGACCATTATTATTGTTGTAAATCACTCGTTTATGACTTATCTCCACCCAAAAAAACCCGATTTCCCACTGGGATCCCCCATAATTGTCTTTATATTATATTGAGTATAAAAACTCATGACCGGGTGGTTTGCCCCAATAATCAAGGTCAGAAATGCATAAAGCACAAGATAACGAGTAGGAAAAATATATCGTTCGTGTATTTTGGATAGCTAGGTTGGTAGCGTCGCGGGCTTCTGTTTCAGAGGTCACGAGTTCGCGTCCCCGCTAGGACGCGAATAGTGTGAGACCTTCTACAGGGGAGTACTCCTGGGGGGGGGGGAGGTTAGAGGGGGGCTAGTGATAGTCCCTGCTGGCTTACGGTCGCCCAAGGAGAATGATGTAGATCGTCTCAGGGGAGACCTAACACCCGCAACTTTAACTTTAGCTAGAAATTCAAGTATCATATATTTACCCAAATTTTACGTCTGTTCAAACCTACACCATACAGTCCTTAACGATATATACACTGTCCTTAGTCATCATGAAAAGGTTAATATGCAATATACCGGAATGGAGTTTTGACAGGGCCCGGTGTGACGGTCTGAACGATCCCCTGGTCTCAGAATTCTCCTTGATAATCAGCGCATGCGCGAACATTACCGTTTGCCAGTGCATACGAGGTTGATGTTTTATTTTCCAGTAATGTTAGCGTGCGCAGCTCAACATTACCGCTTGCCAGTACATACGAGCTTGATGTTTTATTTTCATGCGAGCGAAGCGAGCTAATGGCGGAAAAGAACCATTATACAATGTCAAGGAGAATTCTGAGACCGGGGGATCGTTCACACCGTCACACCGGCTAGGGGTTGTGACCTGGGAAGGTTTGTAACCTGGGAAGGGGATCCGGGGGCTTGCCCCCGGCTAGCGGTTGTGACCTGGGAACTACTAGGTTAGGTTAGATGGGTTTGTTGGGTTCTGTACCCTTTTACAAATCTTAAAAGTGTTAAATAATCATGTTTGGCCTATTTTCAGCCACTTACATGAACCGTATATTTTTCCAGCTGGTTATCGTGTTCTTATTTTGCATTTCTGACCATTATTATTGTTGTAAATCACTCGTTTATGACTTTTCCCCACCCAAATACCCGGTTTCCCACTGGGATCCTACATAATTGTCTTTATATAATATTGGGTCCAAAAACTCATGAACGGGTGGTTTGCCCCAATAATCAAGGTCAGAAATGCATAAAACACAAGATAGCGAGGAATAAAAATAGTTTTTTTCCTAGGTTACATTGCCCTGTAATACAGTAAAATAATACCCATATATTTACCCAAATTTTACGTCTATCTAAACCAACACCATACAATCCTTAACGATATATACACTGTCCTTAGTCATCATGAAAAGGTTAATATGCAATATACCGGGATGGAGTTTTGACAGGGCCCGGTACGGCCAGCCAATGAAAATACGCATCATAGCATGTTCTCTCAAATTATAAATGAACTAAACAAGCAAGACAAATAACTTTGAGGTAAAATACTCACTACTACTCGTCAGAAGTAAAGTTTGAAGAGGTTTAAAGTAATTAAAGTTGTAAACTGTCAAGAATTTTCAAGTAAATTCAGAAACCACGACTAACTCACACTCTGGAGTCGCTACAGTAGTAGATAAAATATTAACTTTACAACGGCACTTCACTTCCATGTAACTTCTCTACTGGGATAATTATTTTTTCCTCTTTTCCCATATATTATTATTATTATTATTATTATTATTATTATTATTATTATTATTATTATTATTATTATTATTATTACTTGCTAAGCTACAACCCTAGTTGGAAAAGCAGGATGCTATAAGCCCAAAGGCTCTAACAGGGAAAATAGTCGAGAAATGAAAGGAAACAGAGAAGTAAGAGAAGTAATTAACAATTAAAATAATATATTTTTAGAACAGTAACAACATTAAAATAAATATATAATATATAAACTATAAAACCTTTAACAAAATAAGAGGAAGAGAAATAATATAGAATAATGAGGCCGAGTTTACCCTCAACCAACAGAACTCTAACCTAAGACAGTGAAAGACCATGGCACTACCCAAGACTAGAGAACAATGGTTTGATTTTGGAGTGTCTTACTATAGCTAAAGAGTCTCTTCCACACTTACCAAGAGGAAAGTAGCCACTGAACTATTACAGTGCAGCAGTTAACCCTCTGAGAGAGAAGAATTGTTTGGTAATCTCAGTGTTGTTAGGTGTATGAGGACAGAAGAGAATGTGTGTAGAATAAGCCAGACTATTCGGTGTATGTGTAGGTAAAGGGAAAAAAATGAGCCATAACCTGAGAGAGGGATCCAATGTAGTACTGCCTTGCCAGTCAAAGGACCCAATAACTCTAGCGGTAGTATACCAACGGGTGGCTGGTGCCCTGGCCAACCTACTACTTGCCTATTCTTAGTTCTCTTGATTTGTTCCACCTACTCCCTTCTTTTTTCTTGGACATTGTATCTCAAACCTTATCTTTTACAATGCCACACATACATCTTGTATCTTGACTCTCGGTTTTTTCCAAAAACAAGCCTCCTCTTTTCTCTTAAGTGACCAAGTTTCTCTCCTATTTGATAATATGGGCCTAATAACTGTCTTATATATCTTCATTTTGAATCTTAATGACATTTTTTTTTTTTTTTGCTTAAAACAACTCCAGTCACTTATCTCCCCTGTTTTAATGTCTTCCATTTTCTATCTCATTGGTCAATAGGCCTAGTGTGCACAATGTTAAGATTACAATGCTGCATTATTCACCTACAGAATTTTCTTAACAGTGTTAGAATTTCACATTCCGTACAATTATCATTACTATTATTACCGGTATTACTACTAGCTAAGCTACAACCCTATTGGCAAAAGTAGGATGCTTAAAAAACCATGGGCTCCAACAGGGGAAGATAGCCCAGTGAGGAAATTAATTAAGGAAATAAATAAACTATATGAGAAGTAATGAATAAAGAATATAAGATATTTTAAGATTAGTAACGGCGTTAAAATAGATATGAACTAAATATGAAGAGAATCCGGTGTAGCCTGTTCAACATAAAAACATTTGCTGCAACTTTGAACTTTGAAGTTTTGATAGTTTATATATGAAAGATTTATTTCAATATTGTTACTGTTCTTATATTTTATATTAATTGCCAATTACTCCTCTGGTAGTTTATTTCCCCATTTCCTTTTCTTACTGGGCTGTTTTCCCTGTTGGAGCCCTTGGGCTTGAAACTTCTTGCTTTTCCAACTAGAGCTGTAGCTTGGCAAGTAATACTACTAATAATAATTTGATGAATCATTGCACAAATATAAAAATTCTTTATAGTTTTGATAAGACAGCCGGTGTAGTTCTGGCTGTTTCAGTATAAACCTTTCTCGGTGTGCAATACCTTTCATCAGTCTTGTTCGGTTTACAATATTTTGTGATTTCATATGCAATTGTTTGGCAAACCTAACTCATCAAGTATTTTGGCCATTTCAGTAAATATTTTCATTTTACGTTGGATGTGCAACGTGTGTGATTTAACGGTGCAGTGTGTAATACCATTTTAGTAACACCACACCTCAGAAAACAGTAAATTGTGTACCTGGTTGTCTTTCAATTGTGTTGGGTGCAACAAGGAACGGTATCTTGCTAAGAGCTACTCCAACACACACACACACACACCTTAACCTGGCAAAAGGGTTTGTATATCGCCATACTAGGTTGGTTGGTTTGCTGTGAGCGATCAGACTAAAATCTTCCACATCCTCTGTCCACAATGGCCAGCGTGGTGATGAAAATGGCCAAACTCCAGACATGATTTATTATTTCTTTGCCCTGCTGTAAACTAGAAACGGCTGCATTTGTTTATATATATATATATATATATATATATATATATATATATATATATATATATATATATATATAAATATATATATATATATATATATATATATATATATATATATATATATATATATATATATATATATATATATATATATATATATATGGTTGGCCTACAGTGAACCAATACCGTTTCCTTGAATTTAACGTGTGTGGGTGTGTGTGTGATACATACTATATATATATAGGCTTACCAAATCAACAATTTACTTGAAAAAAAATGAGCAGGAATGATTAAGTAGTAAAAAGGACATGTGCTGTAAAAGCTATTGTGCAGTACTCTTCTCACTTCCATTAATCCATGACAAATTCTCTAGGTTATTGACATATCCCTCCTGTCTTTTCCTAAGCGAGCTTGGCTACAATTTGGCGAAACAAATCCGCACGCCAATATTATTGCCATTCAGCATTAAGATATTCTAAATCTGAAGAATTCAATGGAATTTCTTTTATATTTGTGAATATTTCTGAGCTGTCTTTGCCGAACTGTTGGAGGAAAGGATAACTACTGGTTCGGGCAGTCGGCGTTGGTGAGTTGCCAAATACATTCAGATTAATTAACCTCCAGACTGCATATCTTATCTAATAGGGTGATAAAAAGAAAATTAATAATTGTTGATAATAAGTAACTCATACATAATACCATGAAAACCCCAGCTGCTTTTCCCGAAGCAGGTTTATTGACAAACCGTTGATTAAAGGCGCTTGGTGGCAACATTTTTGACAAGAGGCGAGGGTGCATTCAATGAGCGCCTGTGCAATTTAGGTGCCAAATGTGTCATCATAATTTTTAATGTCTTTTTGTTAGCGCGGTTCAAGCTGGAATTGTTTACAATATATAATAAATATCGAATAACGTTTTAGATTTACTATATGATATTATTTTCAGGATCTTGTAACAATTCTGCATCAATATTTTTGTTATGATTATTATATATATTGAATGGAGCCGACTCAGTTTTTTGTAAGAATAACGTGTGATTACATGAAAGGTTGAAAATAAAAAATTGGATGTTGCAATAAACCAGATATTATCAAATTTTCCTTCATAAATAAACCGATTTAAAAACAATTAAAATGCAAACTGGCAACTCAAGATCTCCATGGCAAGGGTGGGGATCAGGGTTGCCAGGTTTTCTAAATGAGAAAAGGCCAACTTATAATCAAGGGCAGCTTTAAAAGGCCAACCCATTAGTAGAAAAGGCCAACTATAGTATTTAAGGCCCACCTTAATTTCATGATATTATTAAAGGCCAAGCAATTTTTAAAAAAGGCCAATTTTGAGTTTTTTTTTGGCCTGAAAAAAGGCCAAACTGGCAACGCTGGTGGGGATTCTGGGGAAAGAAAACAGCTGAGCGGCTCAGTGTGCATCAATAGTCCTGTGAGAAATGTTGTGCGTCACTTCAGTCTAAAAAAAAAACCTTTGCTATCAACAACGCTGGGTTTTTATAACGTTTATTGTTGCAGAATACCTACTTTACGGGAAATATTTCGATTGCATGGTTGAAAAATTGGGAAAGAACCAATCTGCCTGGCTTGCTTGAAGGTAGGCCTATAGTCCATTTACCTGATTCAGCATGAAATTTTTTTTTAAAGATGATTGTCTGATATATATACTTTATATTCAGCCGATTTCCTTTCATTTAAATGACTATGGTCTTTTAAGATCAATTAAAATCGTTAAATGATTATATATTTGTATTATTAACTGTTTTACTCCTTTGAAAATTTCCTATAGGTCTAGTCTTTGGTCTAGTAATTGGTTGTTTGGTTAATATTTTATCCAGGTTTTATTTATATTATGGAATATTGAATATCTTAAACAAATAACTAAGATATGCTATGTTTAGGCATAGGCATATTTATGTTTTTTACATATTTTAAACATCTTGGAAATATTCAATAGAAGCTGGTTTATGATGAGACTAGGCCTAGGTTTGGTATGTTCAAAGACTTTACAATAAAATCCAATACATAATCTCTCTCTCTCTCTCTCTCTCTCTCTCTCTCTCTCTCTCTCTCTCTCTCTCTCTCTCTCTCTCTCAATCGAATTTTAAACGGCTTGGAAATGTTTAACAAAAGCTAGCTTATGATGAGAGACTAGTCCTAGGTTTAGTTAGGTTCAAAGACTTTACAGTCCCGTACGTATCTCTCTCTCTCTCTCTCTCTCTCTCTCTCTCTCTCTCTCTCTCTCTCTCTCTCTCTCTCTCTCTCTCTCTCTCTCTCTCTCTCTCTCGAATTGCAGAGGTTTCATTATTGGAATTTTAACATTATGTATAGCCGAAGGTTTTTTTTCAGGAACTTGAACTTATGCCTATGTCTAAACAAGTAGGCTGTGTTGTATACCCTTTTATTGCTTTGTCTACTTTAAACGGACAGCCATAACTCGCCATATGTCTTTATTTGTAGGTTCGAATATATATGACAATATCGTAAACATATTGAATGATGTCTTTACTAAGGTAAATATGGTAGGCCTAAGCCACTTTGTGTAGGCAAGCTTCACTCTTTGTAAATATGATTACCATAATGATAAACATGAAACAGCTGCCAGATATTGATGTTTTAACCACTTAAAATATTATTGTGTACTTTTTAAATGCCAAGGTGTAAAATTAAGCTATCATCATCATCTCCTACGCCTATTGACGCATAGGGCCTCGGTTAGATTTCGCCAGTTGTCTCTATCTTGAGCTTATAAATCAATACTTCTCCGTTCATAATCATCTACTTCACGCTTCATAGTCCTCAGCCATGTAGGCCTAGATCTTCCAAATCTCACAGTGCTTTGTAGAGCCCAGTTAAACGTCTGTGGAACTAATCTCTCTTTGGGAGTGCGAAGAACATGCCCAAACCATCTCCATCTATCCCTCACCATGATCTGGTCCACATATGGCACTCGAGTAATCTCCCTTATAGCTTCGTTTCTAATCCTGTCCTGCCATTTAACTTTTTATAGTTGATGTGACATATCTGTTTTGACGTTTTTAATTGTTTATATATGACATATCTGTTTTGACGTTGTTACTGTTTTGAGAATGATTTAATGTTAATTTGTTCTCATCATTTATTTCCTTTCCTCACTGGGCTATTTTTGCCCTATTGGAGCCCTTGGGCTTATAGCATCTTGCTTTTCCAACTAGGGTTGTAGCTTGGCTAGTAATGATAATAATATTCTACCGGGGGATTTGTTCTCAAATCTACAAATATGTTGGGATATTGTTTCATTGTCATACCACGATTCATGTCCACACAGTAACATCGATCTTACTAAACTCTCCATAGTCTTAGGTAAATATAAATAAAATTTTTGTCTTTGTTACTTGTTAAAGTAGATGAAAATATATTGAATATGAAAAGAATCCTGTTCATCACTGTAGTTATCCGCAAAGGCACACCCTATTATAACATTTCTTTGCGTATGAGTAGCATTAATAGTAATGAGGCAATTGATTACGTACAGGGTGACACTCCTTGTAGAGTGGGTCACGTGACTATTTCTTTAATTTTTGTTTATTATTATTATTATTATTATTATTATTATTATTATTATTATTTGCTAAGCTACAACCCTAGTTTGAAAAGCCCGATGCTATAAGCCCAGGGGCTCCAACAGGGAAAATAGCCCAGTGAGGAAAGGAAAAAAATAGAAAAAAAAATATAAGAAGCGTTTAACTGATGGTAGTATCAGCATATTTGAAATATTCATTGTAGGTTAATTTGATTGGAATACATTTGGTAGTTTTAACCAAACGGGAAACGGTGAAGAAAGAAATTAATGTATATTGAGTCCTAAACCATTATTACTAGATTGATTGCCTTAGCCAAAATCGGAGGGTATGTACTCACCCCTGCCGGTATGTTAATTTATTTATTTGTTTGTTTGCGAGCAAATTTACACAAAAACAACTGTACCGATATTGATCAAACTTGGTAATGGTATTGGGTATGACCCATGGATGAATCTGTAACATTTTTTACAAGTACACCGTAGTACAAGTACGCAGCAGTACTTTAAAAATAATAGCAGTTTTCTGTTTGTCAACAACATTACACATAAACTACTGAACGAATTTCAACGAAACTTGGACATGTGGGGACATTATCAGTGGACAAATCTGTTGGATTATGAATAAATTGCATCGAAGTATAAGTACACAGTGGAGTTAAGGCCAAAATAAGACTGCTTGTCTTGGCGAAGGTATGCTCTCTACTCAATGCCCCTCAAGGTTACAGTGTTTTTTTGAAACGCGTTTGTTGCATTCTTGGTTCTGGTTAAGACTTCGATAAGTCCAGTTTTATTATTATTATTATTATTATTATTATTATTATTATTATTAGCCAAGCTACAACCCTAGTTGGAAAAGCAAGATGCTATAAGCCCAAGGATTCCAATAAGGAACAATAGCCTAGTGAGGAAAGGAAATAAGAAAGTAAATAAATGATATGAGAAGAAATTAACAATAAAATATATATAAAAACAGCAACATCATCATATTAGCATGCTGAAACAATTATTGTTCTTTTACACGCACACCTTTCTAAGAGTTGAAATCGCTGGTAATTTACAACCAACGTGTAATATTTCATGTACAACCCATAAATGCAATATGGGTTTTCAGAAGTTTGCTAGAGGCTTTTTATAACTTAAAAACTTGGTCTCGTTATGCGTTAGAATTTAGATTAAATCTGAGGGAGGACATGAGTTCTAAAATGCCATTGTTACTCGAATCAAAATGACGAACGAATCCCATCATATCATTATCATCATCATTTCCTCCTGCGCCTATTGACGCAAAGGGCCTCAGTTAGATTTCGCCAGTCGTCTGTATCTTGAGCTTTTAAGGTAATACTTCTCTATTCATCTATCTATCTACATTTATCATGAGTCTTGTGGCAAGGAATTCGTTACCAGTATCGCCATAACTTAATTTTAATTAACTTCGTGGTCTGCTTATGAAATCCAACTTTGCAGAGAAGCTCGGTACAGGATTCACGAGATTTGTTTGCCACGTGCACTGTTCAATTAACAAATCTAGCTATCATAGCACTTAGATAATACTGTAAAACTGTTTTTTTTTCTTTGAAAGACTGCATGATATAATCGCTTCCTATGTTTAATGGGATCTTATGTGATAGCATATTTGAAAGCTGTAGAACACATATCTAAGGTGCATATTAGGCCAAGGAAGTTTAGGCTAATAAACCTTGTATTAGGCCATCATAACTTTGAAAGTTGAAACCATTCGTAACTATTTTCGTTTAGACTTTTTGGCTGTATGTTATATTGGTGGATAATGTGTGAGGGTGGGCTGTGGCACCCTAGCAGTACCAGCTGAACACGGTTGAGTCCCTTGTTAGGCTGGGAGGAACGTAGAGAGTAGAGGTCCCCTTTTTTGTTTTGTTTCATTTGTTGATGTCGGCTACCCATCAAAAGTGGGGGAAGTGCCTTGGTATATGTATGTATGTTATATAGTTAATCGCTTATATATGATGAACATTCAGTTATAATTGCTTGATAAGCTTTTTGGAAATAATTCCCGCTTTTAAGAACATACATCCTGCGTGGCTCAATCCAGGAGTAATCCTATCCCGCGGTTGCTCGATAGGTTTGGTTGCTTCACACAGACCCAGTCAGTGCAGCAAGGCATATCCTAAGGTGCAACACCCATCATTATTAATCTTGATTCTATGTTTACCATACTTTTCATACAACCAAGTTGTACTTTAGGTAAATTTTTAATAGGTGGAGTTAAAGTTTTCCACTTTACAGCACAGTTAATTGCAAGGTTTGGGCTGAATAATGATTGCAATATTCTATAATAAGAATATTTAAATGATTTGAGAACTAAGAAACGAATTGTAATCCAGTAACACACTCAGGTTATGAACTTTTATCGATTATTTATTTCCTTATTTCTTTTCCTCACTGGGCTGTTTTTCCTATTGGAGCCCTTGGGCTTAGAATTCTGCTTTACCAACTAGGATTGTAGCTTAGCAAGTAGTAATAATAATAATAATAATAATAATAATAATAATAATAATAATGGGAGCAAATTATCAGGTTCGTAGTTCATGTGTGGGGGTGGTGGCTAGTATGGAGAATGAAGATGTTGCTTACGCCACTTTCATTTATCAGTATTTTTTATATGAATTTGATTATTTTATATGTGTATACTAGGACGTAATTAAGCGTTAATGTTTCATGTTCTGGCAATAAAGGTGTGCTGATTGGCTCAAATATTGGACAGCCGTTACTGTTTACAACTTTGCATAGGTTTACTGATAGGCCTACAGGCACTAAATTGGTCTACTCAAATACACTTTGTTATTGAAGGTGTAGGCGTTGATGTATTAAAAAAGTTATTAACCCTTACACCAAGTCACGAGCTGTTCATGGCTTTTCTGTAAGCCTAGCCCGAGGCATGGTCTATAGAATACAATATTCTACAGACGTTGGTCTGAGGTACACAACTTGACCAGATGCCCGGCGGTTTTGGGCGTGGAGGGCACAAGTACCCCACCAGGGCATGAGATTAATCACTTTTGTGTATTTGGAAAGGCGTGTACTGTCATATCATTCATGTCAACAGTATCAGCCTGTGATAAAAGGCTGACATTTGGTAAGGTCGTTTGGCTTTGTGATTTCGGGTGTCATAACTTATCACTGTAGGGTGATCTATAACATCCTTAAAACCATACCATCTTGCGTGAGTTTCTAACCCTTAGTTGGCAGTTTGTGTTTACTTTCTAACTCTATTTGGTGTCCCACGGATTAAGCTTTCCTTATTCTTTCAACCTACCAATTGATATAGGTTGCTTTCTATGCAGTAATAAAGGTTTATTCAAGGTTGCTACCTTACACGCACGCCCTCCTATAGTTTATACCATTTTTTTTTCGAATAATCCACCAAAGACTTTGGTCTCGTTGTGGGGGGGGGGGGGGGAGGCGGTTAGGGTGGTTGTCCTGAGGGTTGTGCCCAGCTAACACCCAACCTTCCGAATGCTTTCCTAGGGCTAAGGATTGTAAGTTGTGTGGTGGCAGATATTATTATTATTATTATTATTATTATTATTATTATTAGGTAAACTACAACCCTATTTTGGTAAAGCAAGATGCATCATTAGAATAAACCTTTTATCTATAAATAAAACCTTCAAAAAGAGGAAGATAAATAAGACAGAATACAGTAGTGTCCGAGTGAACCCTCAAACAAGAGAACTCTAACCCAATACAGCGCTTGGCATAAAGACCAACTTCTATAAATGAACTAATCTAACAAGTAAATCGTATACAGTATATACTTTTTTTTAGAATGATTTAATGTTAATTTGTTCTCTTCATTTATTCATTACCTTATTTCCTTTCCTCACTGGGCTATTTTTCCCTATTGGAGTCCCTGGGCTTATAGCATCTTGCTTTTCCAATTAGGGTTGTATCTTGGATAATAATAATAATAATAATAATAATAATAATAATAACTGCACACCATTTTATACTAAGCATTTTAAGGGATATTGTTCTACGTTGTGGTTAGATCTCCAGGTCCCAGACCCTTAATTAGCAGTTGCATGGTTCGGCAGGTTACGGTGAGCTGAATGTGTACTCCACCTTTAGGATCTGCACCAAGTTACGCTGTACTGTGCCATACGTGTTGCACAGAGCTGTACACGCAGACTGACGCATGTGATATACTGATTTGCATACGTGTGCGTTATGGAACAAAGGTAAAAACCTTTTTTATTATTGAGAAATAGTTATTTAGATCGTACTTTATTAGTAATATTATTTTAGTTGGTAATGTGTTATTATTATTATTAATTGCTGAGCTACAACCCTAGTTTGAAAAGCAGTATGCTATAAGCCCAGCCCCAACAGGGAAAATAGCCCAGTGAGGAAAGGAAACAAGGAAAAATAAAATATTATTATTATTATTATTATTAATTGCTGAGCTACAACACTAGTTGGAAAAGCAGGATGCTATAAGCCCAGGGACCCCAACGGGGAAAATAGCCCAGTGAGGAAAGGAAACAAGGAAAAATAAATTATTATTATTATTATTATTATTATTATTATTAATAATAATTCCTGAGCCAAAAGCCTAGTTGGAAAAGCAGGATGCTATAAGCCCAGGGGCCCCAACGGGGAAAATAGCCCAGTGAGGAAAGGAAACAAGGAAAAATAAAATATTACTATTATTATTATTATTAATAATTGCTAAGCTACAACCCTAATTGGAAAAGCAGGATGCTACAAGCTCAGGGGCCCCAACGGGGAAAATAGCCCAGTGAGGAAAGGAAACAAGGAAAAATAAAATATTTCAAGAATAGTAACAAGATTAAATTAAAAATTTCCTATTATTATAGTTAGTAATGTGTATATTCCATATGAAACTAGTTAATAGAAGAAACCATTTACGAATTTCATCAGTTTATTGAAGTAATTCCCAGACCACATGTAAACAATCTTTTAAATCTGTATCATTTGAGGCAAGTGTTTTTTTCTAGGATTGTTATTTCGAAATCCGTATTTTATGCAAGCAAATTTGGAATGGAAAATCGATGCAGGGATTTGATAGACCTACAAATGTTATATTCTGCATAAGCAAGGGAGAGGTATTTTCCCTTTTATTATTATTATTATTATTATTATTATTATTATTATTATTAATAGCTAAGCTACAACCCTAGTTGGAAAAGCATGATGCTATTGGCCCAAGGGCTCCAGCATGGAAAATAGCCCAGTGAGGAAAGGAAATAAGAAAATAAATGAGCAATATAGGAAGTAATGAACAATTGAAATAAAATATTTTAAAAACATTAACAACAATACAGTATAACAGATATCTCATATATATACTATAAAAAGACTTATGTCAGCCTGTTTAACATAAAAACATTTGCTGCAAGTTTGAACTTTTGAGATTCTACCGATTAGGAAGATCATTCCACAATTTAGGTCATAGATGGAATAAAACTTCTAGAATACTGTGTAGTATTGAGCCTCATGATGGAGAAGGCCTGACTTTTCAACCCTTCTTTCATTTTAAGACACATTCTAGGTCGACATGTATATACAAAATGAGTTTTAGCTATTTATCTCTGGATTCATTAGGAGAAGGTCAATCCAAGATCAAACCATTGTTCTCTAGTCTTGGGTAGTGCCATAACCTCTGTACCATGGTCATTCACTGTCTTAGGTTAGAGTTCTCTTGCTTCAGGGTACACTCGAGCACGCTGTTCTATCTTATTTCTCCTTTTTTATTTTTTTTTATATTTTACCTATGAAGATCTAATTTAATGGTGTTACTGTACTTAGTATAGTTTATTTTGATCGTTTATTACCTCTCTTGTAGTTTTTTGTTTTCTTGTTTCCTTTTCTCACTGGGCTATTTTTCCCTGATGTAGCCTTTGGGCTAATGGCCTCTTGCTATTCCAATTAGGGTTATAACTGAGCTAATAATAATAATAATAATAATAATAATAACAGGACTCCACCCACCAATAGCATCAGAGAGTTGTTGACATAGCGCATTGGTTAACTGTCAGCCGGATGCCATCATGAATAAGAGAAGCATAATAAGGGCATAGACAGCTACAGGAGTATCTTTCATGTGGCTTTTACCCTCGTTTCGTAAAGCGCTTTTGAAAGCAATACTAGACCTATTGTGTGAAAGATTCGGGTTCAAGCATTACATGCATCATCTATAGGCCCAGTTGTTGACAAACAAAGATTATATTCGGTGTTCCATTGTGCTTAAACACTAATTGTCCAGTGCAAGCAGAGCCTTATGCAGAGCTTGTCGGGGGAGTGGGTTTTTCCTGGACAATAGGCTTAAACCACCTACACCACTGAGCGCTTTTGAATAAGGATATTGAAGCAAAATCCTCCATTAATGGGACAACGACGGACAATGCCGTTGGTCTCAGACAGTATATTCTTTCATAGGCCTCCCACGCACGCGCGCGCGCACTTCAGAGACCCATGGAAGTAGGTCATGGGGAGCATTTTGGAGTCCGGTGTCAAGATTGAATTGGGGTACTGTCTCGCGGTGTCTCTCCTGTGGAGTGGAAGTGTGAGAGAGTCTCTCTCCCGTTCTTGGAGTTTAGTTGGAGTTCAGTTGGCGATTTTTCGTAGCAAGACTTCATTTATTTCATCTTGGGCAACGTGGTGTTCAGACAGTGGATATACAGGTACAGTCATGAGATCGTTAAAGCATTTGTACTTATGCTAGTTATTCATATTCGCTTGTGTGACGGCAATTATACATTGCAAGAACACTCACCTTTGAATAGTCCCACAATTTTTTGGTGTCTTTTTTGGCGAGTCCTTGCCTTTCCTATCTGAATTTTCAGTTAGCCTGTTTGTTTAGTAGCAAGACTTCATTTATTTCATCTTGGGAAACGTGTACAGACAGTGGATATACAGGTACAGTCATGAGATCGTTAAAGCATTTGTACTTACGCTATTATAGTTATTCATATTAGCTTGTGTGACGGAAATTATACATTGCGAGAACACACACCTTTGAATAGTCCCACAATTATTGGTGTCTGTTGGCGATTCGTCGCTTTTTCTATCCTAATTATTTAGTTACTTTACGAATACCTTTTCTTCGTTTTGACGATTTCAGGTTAAATTAAGAAAAATGATATCCAAAATACTTAGGCCTAGTTACTTTACAAATACTTTCATTGATTTCATCTTGGGCAACGTGGTGTACATACAGTGGCTATACAGGCACAGTAACGAGATCGTTAAAGCATTTGTACTTACGCTAGTCGTTCATATTAGTTTGTGTGACGTAAATTATACATTGCAAGAACACCCACCTTTGAATAGTCCCACAATTATTGGTGTCTTTGTTGGCGAGTCTTTGCCTTTCCTATCTGAATTTCTTTGTTACTTTACGAATCATTTTTCCTCGTTTTTACGATTTCAGGTTAAATTAAAAAAAATGTTTGATATCTAAAATACTTAGGTCTAGTTACTTTACAAATACTTTTTCTTGGTTTTGACGATGAATTCAAGTTATAGGTAACATTTTAGGGTTAAATTCAGTTTTATTTTTGTATAGAGAAGAAAATATAGAAAGAATTCTGTTAAACAATAAGAAATGTTTGTGAAGTGATGCGTGTTAGATAACATATTCCAAAGAAGGTTTGTGATGGCCAATGTGGTAACGTCCCTGGCTAGTGAACGCCAGACTAGAGTTAGAGTCCCGCCCAGACTCCTAAGTTCCTTTGGTCGCTGCAATCTCACCATCCTTGTGAGCTAAGGATTAGGGCGTTTGGCGAAGCCTAAAGGTCTATCTGCTGAGTCATCAGCAGCCATTACCTGGCCCTCTTTGGTCCTAGCTTGGCTGGAGAGGGGGCTTGGGTGCTGATCATATATATGGTCAGTTTCTAGGGCATTATCCTGCTTGATAGGGTAATGTCACTGTCCCTTGCCTCTGCTATTCATGAGCGGCCTTTAAACCTTTAAAAGCTCGTGCGCGCACGTACGGCCTGGCACTTGATCGTTATCTGTAATCCATCCATAAAGCTTTTTTTACTCGGCTGAGGAAACTGATATATGATTTGGAATCACGGCGTCCTGCGGAAGCAGTTCGAGTGAGCGGATCTGAGCAGTACTCTGGGGGAAGTGGGAGAGAGGGGGGGGGGGGGGGTTTGAGGTACGTTCGTTATGGGGGGGGGGTTGTATCCTTCCTTGGGACCATGGGACCATGTAGGAGTAGGGCTGTTGGTAGTATATTGTTAAGCATTATCGTCTTCTACATGACTATTGTGTTTCTGGTATTGGGAGAGAGAGAGAGAGAGAGAGAGAGAGAGAGAGAGAGAGAGAGAGAGAGAGAGAGAGAGAGATTTTATTCCTGTAAGATGGAAAAGAATTTTTGTTTTAGATTGCATGGCAGTTTGACCAGACACGAGTTTTTGCGACATGGCATCCTGCTCTAAAATCTAGTTATTGATGGAGAGAGAGAGAGAGAGAGAGAGAGAGAGGAGAGAGAGAGAGAGAGAGAGAGAGAGATTAATCCCTATAGGCTGAAAAAGAAATCTGTTGTTTTAGATTGCCTGCCACTTTGACCAGACACGAGTTTATGCGACATGGCATTCTGTTCTAAAATCTATGGTTATTGTGAGAGAGAGAGAGAGAGAGAGAGAGAGAGAGAGAGAGAGAGAGAGAGAGAGAGAGAGAGAGAGAGAGAGAGTACATTGGGGACTCCTACCGTCAGTGTAAAGTTTGGGGTCCACTGTAAGCATTATTAAAAGGTCTTATGCAGCGTTTCTTTGGTTCATACCTGCACACTTTTTAATCCTCTACTATAGCTCCATTTACACTTAGGGGTTGAATGGTCTCCCTGGCTCCAGGGCAGGGTTGTATGAGAGAGAGAGAGAGAGAGAGAGAGAGAGAGAGAGAGAGAGAGAGAGAGAGAGAGAGAGAGTTGTCTTAATGGGCTGTTGAATTGTTACGTGCTAGGCTCTGCATATTTTCTCGCTTATTCGAATAATTTTTAGTTGTGGTTTTGAATGTGCTGAAATTTCTGATCCATCGAAATTCACTGTATGTACATTTATTCGCTATTAAAATAGCATTCTTTTAAGGTTAACTCATTTAGTCATTAATGGCAACGTGCATTTAAGACAATTGAAATACTCAAACTATAGTAATTTTTTTTTTTAGCTAGGCAGATTTGCACCGCCTCGCAGCGGTGCCCTTTTAGCTCGGAAACGTTTCCTGATCGCTGATTGGTTAGCATTATCTTGCACAACCAATCATCGATCAGGAAACTTTTCCGAGCTAAAAGGGCACCGCTGCGACTCGGTGCAAATATGCCTCACTAAAAAGAATTGACTATAGTTTTTTTTTTTTTATACAGAACTTAAGTGTATCAGAACTTTAACGCCTTACCAGTATGTATGTCCTGAATTATTGATCTTTTGTTGGCTTTTATTTTTATTAGCTGATATATAGTTATTTCATTTTCCCCCTTTTTTTAACTGATGCAAGAGATTTGATTTACATGGTTTGATTTTAGGGTAATTTTACTTTTTTCATTAAGAAGGTCTTGTCATTATATGTAGTTTACTGCATTGAATAATGAGATTCGAGGTTTTAATAAACATGCTGTATATATGTATGCGTATATTATCATCATTAGTAACTAGTCTAATACAGGACAAAGGCCTCGGGCATGTCCTTTCCACTCGTGTCTGTTTGTGGTCTATCTATGAGAGTTTATACTCGCAAATGTTCTTAGTTTGTCAACCCATCGTATTTTCTTCTTATTACTGCTTCTTTTGCAATATATTTCTCTCTCTCTCTCTCTCTCTCTCTCTCTCTCTCTCTCTCTCTCTCTCTCTCTCTATATATATATATATATATATATATATATATATATATATATATATATATATATATATATATGTGTGTGTGTGTGTATGTATATATATAGATTGTGTGATTTAGTAAAGACAGTCTTTTCCAAAGATCTTCAAGATTAAATAACGTCCCCAGAATATTACTGAAGTAATTTGTGTGTATAGATAGCCTATACTTTGTTAATATGTGGATCAACTTCCATATGCATGATTATTTTGATTCATCTAAAGTATCGATAAATCTCCATTTTAAGGATTTGCAAGTGATTTTGGCCTACCCACTGCCCCATTATCATTTCAAGGTCGAATCCTATTGAAGCTTTCAGGATAGAATTCCTTTGACCTGTAATTCAATCGGTTCAAGTCCCTTGTGTGGGGGGGGGGGGGGTATATTTCAATATGGCTTGATTGCATAGCTCAAGGACGGCCAAGTAATTTTCTAGTTGAAGTTTTGAGTGCTTTTATTGATTGGTGCTTTCATTTGCTTGCTTGAACTGGTAGCTTGTTTTTTTTCCTCTGCTTGAAGTTTTGATTGCTTTTGATTGAAGCTTTCATTTGCTTGCTTGAACTCGTTCGCTTGTTTTTTTTACCTCTGCTTGAAGTTTTGAGTTCTTTCATTTGCTTGCTTTAAACTGATAGCTTGTTTTTTTTTTATCCTCTGCTTGAAGATTTGAATGCTGATTGGTGCTTTCATTTGCTTGCTTGAACCGTTGGCTTGTTTTTTTACCTCTGCTTGCTTGAACCATTCGCTTGTTTTTTTACCTCTGCTTGCTTGAACCGTTCGCTTGTTTTTTTACCTCTGCTCGAAGTTTTGAGTGCTTTTATTGATTTGGTGCTTTCATTTCTTGCTTGAACTGATAGCTTGTTTTTTTCCTCTGTTCGAAGTCTCTATTGCTTTTATTAATTGGTGCTCTCATTTGCTTGCTTTAACTGGTAGCTTGTTTTTTTTATCCTCTGCTTGAAGTTTTGAATGCTGTTATTGGTTGCTGCTTTCATTTGCTTGCTTTAACTGGTAGCTTGTTTTTTTTTTATCCTTTGCTTGAAGTTTTGAATGCTGTTATTGGTTGCTGCTTTCATTTGCTTGCTTTAACTGGTAGCTTGTTTTTTTTTATCCTTTGCTTGAAGTTTTGAATGCTGTTATTGGTTCTGCTTTCATTTGCTTGCTTTAACTGGTAGCTTGTTTTTTTTTTATCCTCTGCTTGAAGTTTTGAATGCTTGTTATTGGTTGCTGCTTTCATTTTGCTTGGTTTAACTGGTAGCTTGTTTTTTTATACTGTGCTTGAAGTTCTGAGTGCTTTCATTTGCTTGCTTTGAACTGGTAGCCTTGTTTTTTTTATCCTCTGCTTGAAGTTTTGAGAGGTGTTATTGATTGGTGCTTTCATTTGCTTGCTTTAACTGGTAGCTTGTTTTTTTTTATCCTCTGCTTGAAGTTTTGATTGCTTTTATTGATTGGTGCTTTCATTTGCTTGCTTGAACCGGGTAGCTTTTTTTTCCTCTGCTTGAAGTTCTGAGTGCCTTCATTTGCTTGCTTGAACTGGTAGCTTGTTTTTTTCCTCTGCTTGAAGTTCTGAGTGCCTTCATTTGCTTGCTTGAACTGATAGCTTGTTTTTTTTTATCCTCTGCTTGAAATTTTGAGTGCTGTTATTGATTGGTGCTTTCATTTGCATTGCTTTAACTGATAGCTTGTTTTTTTCTCTTTGCAAATTACGCAGAATTATTTTCTGTTTTCATTCTAATGGACATGTTCCGTTATTGCTATTTTTTGTGGATGTTTAATTTCGCTGATTTTATTGTCTTTTGTTCATCTGTTTATCCTTTTCGTTTCCTGTTTGTATCAGGAATATCAGATATATTGATTTCACTAGATCGCGAAGTGGTAAAGATTATATATATATATATATATATAATATGTATATATATACATATATATGTATATATATACATATATATATATATATATATATATATAAATATACATTATATATACATATATATATACATATATATATGCATTATATATATTATTATTATTATTATTATTACTTACTAAGCTACAACCCTAGTTGGAAAAGCAGTATGCTATAAGCCCAGGGGCTCCAACAGGGAAAATAGCTCAGTGCGGAAAGGAAAAAAGGAAAATAAAATATTCTAAGAAGAGTAACAACAATAAATATCTCCTATATAAACTATAAAAACTTTAACAAAACAAGAGGAAGAGAAATAAGATAGGAGAGTGTGCTCGAGTGTACCCTCAAGCAAGAGAACTCTAACCCAAGACAGTGAAAGGCCATGGTACAGAGGCTATGGCACTACCCAAGACTAGAGAACAGTGGTTTGATTTTGGAGTGTCCTTCTCCTAGAAGAGCTGCTTACCATAGCTAAAGAGTCTCTTCTACCCTTACCAAGAGGAAAGTGGCACTGAACAATTACAGTGCAGTAACCCCTTGGGTGATGAAGAATTGTTTGGTAATCTGTGTTGTCAGGTGTATGAGGATAGAGGAGAATATGTAAAGAATA
>NW_027171776.1:10000-127695 GCF_036898095.1 Palaemon carinicauda | reverse complement strand
AGAGGCAAGGTCATTAAGTTTGGATGGCTGGAAGGAGTATATGTAAGTATATTTTGTAATTTTCCGTATGAAGTATATTGTTATATTCTTATGTGAGTTCATAGTAATAAAAGTTTTTTTTTTTTTTTTTTTTTTTTTTTTTTTTTTTTTTTTTTTGTCTGAAATACGATATAAAGCGAGTTTTACGATTTCCGAAATAATTGTGATTTAGTTTAGGGTTACTTTACTTTTACTGGTTTATTTCTCGCCCTCCATCAGACACTAAAAGTCTGTTCAGGCGGACCTTGGTGTGTGAAAATAATTTCTTTCCAGTTAATATTTTTCTCTATATGTTATCATTTATTTCGCTAGCATTTGTATTCAGGTTTAATAGTTTTCAGGTCACTATTATAACACTTTTACCCGGGTATAGTTTACTGGCATCAGCAAACTATCCCCGTGCAAATGCTCACTATCCCGGAAAGTTTAATTGCCACTAGTTACTGACACTAGTGAACTATCCCCATGTAAACCAAGCTTAAGGATATGGTCAAAGGGGCGTAGCCCTCCAGTAAATACCGTATATACTCGTGTAATGTTCGATTTTTGAAGGCCTATTTTTCAGTTAAAAAAGTAAGGGTCGAACATTACACGAGATATATATTTGGAAAAGTAACAATTTCTGGCCTACCGGTAGGTAAACGTAAGCTAGGCCTACGCGAACATTACCCTAGGCTATGCTACCTACCCCGGTAGGTAAACATAGGCTCCTAGGTTAGGTTAGCTTTGGAACCTTAAGTTAGGTGGTGTTATTGTGTTTGTTTCCTTTTTAAAGTGTGATTTTTCATCATAACTTTTAAAATTATACATCCGGTCTGCCCCAACGAACTACAAAGGCTCCTTTTAAAGATATGTTTGAATTGTGTGAGTGAGTTAAGAGAGAGGCCTCCCGGTGCTGGTTTAGTATGTGGCCTACCTTTTTTTAATCTGGTTTAGTATGTGGCTTACCTGGCTTGTTAGGTTAATTAGGTTAGGTTAGGTTAGGATAGGTTAGGTTTGGTAAGGTAATGTCAGGTTAGGTAATGTTAGGTTAGGTAAGGTTAGGCTAGGTTAGGCCTCATACTAAAACAGATAGAATTTCGTAGGCCATATTCGAAAGGTAGGCCACATACTGAACCGGCACTGGCATCCCTCTAAACTGTCCCTTCGTCCTCTCCCGACAGATGAGATGTCTCCTCAACATCTGGGGTGTCATGTTGTTCCTGCGTGTCTCCTGGATGGTGGGACAAGCAGGTGTCAGTAAGTATTTTTCTGTTTATTTAAATTTCTGGTTAATAACTGCATTTGGTAACCTTTACGGTCTGGCGATGGCTTAGCTTATTCCACGTCAACTCGCAGCTTGTTGGTCCCAAACTCTTGTCACGCTCATCGCTTGCCTATCCACTGATTTGTCAGAACTCATTGCCTGGTCCCCAAGGTTGTATCCTGGTTGCAGAGAGATAATGACCTATTAATATTATTACAACTAGCTAAGCTACAACCTTAGTAGGAAAAGCAGGGTGCTATAAGCCCAAGCGCTCCAACAAGGATGAATAGCCCAGTGAGGAAAGGAAATAAATAAAATACAAGAGAAGTAATGAGCAATTTGAATAAAATATTTTAAGAACAGGTACAACATTAAAATAAATCTTTCGTATATAAACTAAAAAAAAACAGGCATTATGTCAGCCTGTTCAACAAGAAAACATCGGCTGCAAGTTTGAACTTTTGAAGTTTTTTGCCATTGCCCTCACGAGTGATCTTTTAAACCTTACTAATTATTACATATGTTCATATATAATATTTTAGAAATTACTGCTATTGCAATAGTATTAGATTTATAAATTTGGGCTATATGGCCTGGCGCTGGGGTTGGAGGCCTTGCAGTGCCAATAAGCATAAAAGGGAAAAGCCTGCGAGGAAGTGGTAATTATTTTACTTATGTTAACTGTACCTTGAGAAACTTCTCCTTGCAAGTAAAAGGCCAAATTCATTTTATTTGCATACACAGTATAATGTGATACCTCTTGATGCAAATGTTTCTGCATGCAAAATTTTCATGATGCGAAGGTTTTTTCGCCTCGTATTACGGAAAGATTTTCATGATACAAAGAAATTCGCCAGCCAGGCCAAGAATAAAATAGTTTTACTGTAAAAAATATGAGCCAGTCGAAGAAAACGTGTTGTTTATACATAATAGAAAAAATACCTCTCTCTAGTAAGGATAACTATAATAATAGTACAGTACATTTTGTACTGTATATTCTTAACATGTACAGTATTTTAGTTGTAATATTAACAAGATTATGTATTAATTATCTTTAATACTCTGGTCTTTCCCACAGTACAAGCTCTGATCATCGTTTTCGCTGCAAATCTTGTCACTACCATAACCACACTTTCCATGTCTGCTGTTGCTACAAATGGTCGGATACAAGCTGGTAAGTGAACAGAGCAAGTGGGTCTGCCCCTGTATATTAATTCTCCGCCTATTTGTATTTTCTGGCTTGCTTTTTATGATTACCTCAATTCAAATGCAAATTATATTTTTCAATATACATACTTGGGTATTGGAGATCTTGGAAGGTCTCTCTCTCTCTCTCTCTCACTCTCTCTCTCTCTCTCACTCTCTCTCTCTCTCTCTCTCTCTCTCTCTCTCTCTCTCTCTCTCTCTCTCTCATTTCACTTGAAAGGAAGGCATTAGATTTTGAGAAAAACAAATGGGTCTGCTCCACTTTTCTCTTGGAATATTTTTCTCACTTTTCCACTTTTAGTACATAATTCCATAATATTTACTTTTTAGGACAAAATTCCATATTTACAGTACTAACTTTTAAAATATATAATTCTAAAAGGGTTAGTGTTAAGAAACTCTAATCTTAATAATGTTTATGACATTAAAAACAATCTTCATTTTCTTTAATTTTAAAGATTAGGAAACCAGTTATGAAAATTTAAATTTTCAGATAAGTACGAGTTAACAATAATAACAATAGTCCATTTCTTTTATCGAGGCAGATTTGCACCGACTCGCAGGGGTGCCCTTTTAGCTCGGAAAAGTTTCCTGATCGCTGATTGGTTAGAATTATCTTGTCCAACCAATCAGCGATCAGGAAACTTTTCCGAGCTAAAAGGGCACCCCTGCGAGTCGGTGCAAATCTGCCTCGCTAAAAGAAATTGACTATAATCATTCTCACCCCATTTCAGGTGGCGTCTATTACATGATATCTCGATCCCTGGGACCTGAGTTTGGCGGCTCTATAGGTCTCATGTTCACCGTGGCAAATTCCATCGCTGCGGCTACCTACATCATCGGTTTCTGCGATTCTCTGAAGGTAATCATTCGCACTGAATTGCAGGGACGCGCAGAGAACATTTTCAGGGCAGGTGCTCAAGTGAAAAAAAGGGCAAAAATATAGAAATGAATGAGGCTAAATATATACCGGCTCAATATTCTTTCAATTTTATTTAAAATAGCCATCAACCCTTTTACCCCCAGGCTCTTTGGAAATTTCCAACCCTTAATCCCCAGGGGGTTATTTTTTTCCCCAGCACATTTTGCAGTATATTTTCTTTAAATTGTTCTAACAGCCTTAATTTTTGTCATAGAGAGGTCATGTTAGTCTCATTCTCTTGGAAAATGCCTGAATTTTCTAATAAAAAAAAAAATTACCAAAAATATGAAAAAAAAAAATTTTATAGCATTTTTTTGCGATGACGTACCGGTACGTCCATGGGGGTAAAGGGATGGCTTTTGTGAAACGTACCAGTACGTCCTTTGGGGGTAAAAGGGTTAATAGGTTCCAAAAATGGATTTTGAGCGAAGCAAAACATCTATTTTTGGGTGAGATAGCCGTGTCGTCCTGATGGAAGGTTCCTTTAGTAGCTTCCTTTAGTAGCTTCCTAAGGGTATATGTTCCTTTTGTAGTAGTCATATATACCCTTGGGAAGCTACTAAAGGAACCTTCCATCAGGACGACATGGCCTGAGCCCAAAAAAGCTGTTTGCAAGTGGAATCTTATTAAATTTTGGCCTACGATTTTCAGCTGCAAAAGTCAACAAAAAGTCCCGTTTCATATTGAAAATGCCTTCTTGCTCACTGCATTAACCCTTTTACCCCCAAAGGACGTACTGATACGTTTCACAAAACCCATCCCTTTACCCCCATGGACGTACCGGTACGTCCTTGCAAAAAATGCTATAAATTTTTTTTTTCTTTTTTTGATAATTTTTTTAAAAAATTCAGGCATTTTCCAAGAGAATGAGACTAACCTGACCTCTCTATGACAAAAATTAAGGCTGTTAGAGCAATTTAAAAAAAAATATACTACAAAATGTGCTGGGAAAAAAATAACCCCTTGGGGGTTAAGGGTTGGAAATTTCCAAAGAGCCTGGGGGTAAAGGGTTAAAATATATAATATTCTTTTACAGTATTTCATTATGAAATTTTGATACATTTTGTGAGACATGATTTCAGTTGGAGATATCTGTTTACTGAAAAACCACAAGTTCTTAAATTGAGAAATGTGCTTTTTCAAGTTCCTAACATTAAAAATATCTTTATAGTAAGTTCTCAACTTGAAAAATTCATAATCATAAGTTCCAAACATAAAAAATGTCCTATCGGGAGTTCCTATCTCCAAGAATTCTATGTTCAAAATATTTGTAAAGTGTAACAGACACAAAAACCACAAATATAGAGAGTATTCATCATTATAAAAGTATAAAATAAAAGAGAATTTGATTATTTATTGTATTTTCTTGCAGGATATGTTGAAGTATGAATTTAACGGTACAATAATCATCGATGGCGGAGTGAACGACACGCGAGTTGTCGGCACAGTAACTCTGATAGCGGTGCTGGGGCTCGCTATTGTCGGTATGGATTGGGTCACCAGGGTAAGTGCAGTTGGGATTGGGAAATAATTGCTTTTTCCAATGTTGAATACTATACGTGTATAGTACACGCAGTTATTTTATAAAGTTCCTTGTACTTAAAGTATTTATTCTAATGGCCTCAAGAAACGTTCTGTTTTGGAACTCATTCTTAAAATTTATAAGTGATTCATTGTTCAGGGTGTAAAATAGTTGAATTTTGCAATGTTGAATACCGTACGATAGTACACGTGGTTCCTTCATAAAAATTTTCTTGCACTGAACATCTTTATTCCTCAGGTCCAAATGGGTCTCCTGTTCTTACTGATTGGGTCACAGATCGACTTTATCGTCGGTGCATTTATTGGACCAACCTCCGACGAGGAAGCTGCTCAAGGATTTCTAGGATTCAATCGTAGGTTTTAAAAGCTTGGTTTATTGTTTAACCCTTTTACCCCAATGGATGTACTGGTACGTTTCACAAAACTCATCCCTTTACCCCCAATGGACGTACTGGTACATTTCACAAAACTCATCCCTTTACCCCCAATGGACGTACTGGTACGTTTCACAAAACTCATCCCTTTACCCCCAATGGACGTACTGGTACGTTTCACAAAACTCATCCCTTCACCCCCAATGGACGTACTGGTACGTTTCACAAAACTCATCCCTTCACCCCCAATGGACGTACTGGTACGTTTCACAAAACTCATCCCTTTACCCCCAATGGACGTACTGGTACGTTTCACAAAACTCATCCCTTCACCCCCAATGGACGTACTGGTACGTTTCACAAAACCCATCCCTTTACCCCCATGGACGTACCGGTATGTCCTTGCAAAAAACTGCTATTTACATTTTTTTTGCATATTTTTGATAATTTTATGAGAAACTTCAGGCATTTTCCAAAAGAATGAGACCAACCTGACCTCTCTATGACAAAAATTAAGGCTGTTAGAGCAATTTAAAAAAAAATATATACTGTATTGCAAAATGTGCTTGAAAAAAAAAGACGCCTGGGGGTTAAGGGTTGGAAAGTTCCAAATAGCTTGGGGGTAAAAGAGTTAAAAGGTGCACTGTACTAAAGTGATTTCTTTATCTCTATAGTATTTGAGATTTTAATGGTACAATGCTCGGCCTTAGGGATACGGCAGTTTGCATTTACTGAACACGCTTGTCGGTTTATCGATTTCATTTACGCGTTTGCGATTTGCTTAAAATTTAGGAATTTGGGGGTGATTTTATGCACTAGATAATAATGTTGAAAAATCTTTAAAGTTACAATAAGTTTTTGAATGAAGTAATTCAGTCTGTTTTGGTTCATGGTTCCTTATTCTTATAAAGTTGTTGAACGAGATCACAAAGTTAAATTTTTAGACTTTCAAGAAGTTGGTAATCTAATTGGGAAGAAAAGGAAGGGAAGAGCTTCTAAATCAGTGGTTCCCAACCTGGGGGAAATTTGAAGCTTCCAGGGGGAAATAATTACACTACCTACTAACTAAAACAAGCGGAAAATGTCCTCATAGTACATGATATTCAAGGGGAGAATTGGAGTGTCATGCCCATTTCTGAGGCAGGTGAGTGGCCATGAGGGCTGGGTGGGGCATGAAGGGGGAAATCTGGATGGTTGAACTGGGTGCCGGGGGGAAATGACAGAAAAAAGGTTGGGAACCACTGATCTAAATATTGTACATGTTGTCCCTTCAAGCTATGCTGTAGTTGGTAGCTCCCTATTTAACCCCAGCAAGGGCTTCCATGGATAAAAATCCAGAATACTGAGTGTCTCCAGGGGCCGAGTAGGAAAAATTAAAATCACAAGAAAAATGCTTTTTGAGAACTGTCAATTTTCAAACACTCGTATCTTGACAATTTATGAATGAATTTTAAAAAGTTTTGGAGTCTATGCACTGTATATCCAGGTATATCCAATTACTGTACCCTTTTTTAATGTGAGAAGAAGTTTTGGAGTCTTATGAACAGTACTGTATATCCAAGTACACTTTTTTTTTTTTAGAACGCCATTGCAGAAAGGAATTATAACATTTTCCTTTTCAATTGCAGTCGAGGTCCTGAAGGATAATGTAGCGGCGGAGTATCGTAGATTCGAAGGCAGCAACCAGAACATCTTCAGTGTCTTCGGTGTCTTCTTCCCTGCCGTAACTGGCATTGTTGCGGGTGCTAATCTCTCCGGAGATCTGAAGGTACTTGACGCTGTAGTTGTCAAATGAGTGAAGACGAAGCATTGTGTTTATCATCATCATCTCCTACCTATTGATGCAAAGCGCCTCGATTAGATTTCGCCAGTCGTCTCTATCTTGAGTTTTTAAATCAATACTTCTCCATTCATCATCTTCTACGTCGCGCTTCATGGTCCTCAGCCATGTAGGCCTGGGGCTTCCAACTATTCTAGTGCCCTGTGGAGCCCACTTAAAAGTGTTTATACAATATAATTTTATTTTAAAAAATTATTGATTTAGACTAAACTTTGGTCCCGTTTATTGTAGCTCTACGAGGGTTTGTCCTAAAAATAGTAATTGCCGTCAATCTAGCTTTTTGATTTTTTAAACACTTACCTTAATTATCCATTTGATACATTATCAGTACAATTAAATTTCATTTTTTATTTGATTGAAAGTATAGTTTTGCTTCTCAATGGTAAAGAGAAAGTTTTACCATTCCGTTCTTTGTACAGGTCTTTAAAATAGTCTTAAATTATTTTTTTCATATATTGCACTACATCTTGAATTGTTAGGATATATTGCATTACTTTTTGAATGATTTTTAGATATATTGAATTACATCTTTAATTGTTTTAGGATATATTGCACGGCATCATAAATAATTTTGGGATATACAGTACTGTATACCGTTTCTCAATGTGTCTTTTTTGCCCTCAGGATCCTGCTGTGGCTATTCCAAAGGGTACATTAGGTGCCATCTTTACTACTTTCATCACATACATTATCTATCCAGTGATGTTGGGGGCAGCCGCACTTCGTGACGCATCAGGTTTGTGCATTAAAAGATTATTATTATCATTGTTATCGTTATTATTATTATTACTAATACTGCTAGCTGAGCTACAGCCCTAGAGAGGTAGTAAACAATTAAAATAAAATGGATTTTGACGTAGGAAAAATCTATTTTTGGGTGAGATAGCCATGTCGTCCTGATGGAAGTTCCTTCTGGCAGCTACTGTATAATATTTCTGCAAGTGATATTACAAGAGAATTACTGTCGGGTATCACAGGGTTCTAACCCCCAGAACGACTATCCTTAAATATCGTGTATAATCAGGGACGTATCCGTAGATAACCATAGATATCTGCACCCCAAAAAGACTTAACCCAGTCTAGGAAACTAAGGAGGAGGATGGGTGAGAAGCTGTTACATATCCTCTCTCTTCATAGTACTGTTCGTCTCTGATAAACTCATTCTTTTGATCGCAGCTTACCTACGCGTTCGTATTTTGTCAAGACCGCCTTAAAACAGTAATAAAGTGTTCTTCCTTGGCGCACACATGGTCAGTAACTTCATAATCTAATGAAGCTGTATTGCAGGAATATTGAAGCATGCCAGTTGATTATATCCTACCACTTTTTATATCTCATTACCCAAAAATACTGGCAGTCCGAAGGAAATGAATTGCACATATCCAATTCCCCATTGCTTACGCCAGTCCGACGCAGGCTGTTATTTCATCCTACTCTTAAATGCTTTCCTTTTCTTGGTCAAAATGTTTCACACGATGAAAAAGCTTTGAAAATAGCGAGATAACACAGGAAAAATACTGGCCACCAAAGCTACAAACGAAAGAATGGTTTGGTGGCGCCGTACGGTGTCGATTGGGCGAACTATTTACAGTACATTAGGAGAGTCGAGTTGTTTACCTCTTAAACGACTCTCCTATTTTTCTTGCCACTTTCCCTCTCGAAGTGAAAGGCTATTCGGGGTGTAAATAGCTATGAGATGTGTCAAGATACGTCCTTATGCGATATCCCTTGGAGAAATTTAAGGGATACTCGCTCCAGGAGTTAGAATTCTGGGTACCTTCGGTAAATTCTCTGGGATATATCACTGTAGTCACATATAACTTAGGAAGCTACTAATGAAGGAACTTCCATCAGCACGACATGGCTCTTTCACCCAAAAATAGATTTTTCACTTCGCTCAAAATCCGTTTTCTTGGTCAAAATTTTTCGCAAACTTTGCTCCATCTGATATTGTTTTCAAAAACTATTAGTTGCAACATCTTCACAGTCCTAAGTATTGAATTTTCTGTCTGTTAAAAGTTATGTATAAATACCTTACAATAAAAGAGAGTTGACACATTATGTTTTCATACTTGAAACTTTTACTTTCCAACATTGGAACAGATTTTCTGTTCTTAGGCATTTGAGATCCCAATGGATTTCTGATCATTTTTATGTAAGAATCTGCGAAAAGTAATTTTTTTTTTATCAGTTAATGCTTTGATAAAGAGTAATATTGAATTCTCTTCTTGTGTAGTGACATTGAATAATCTTGCATTTCTCACTTATTTCAGGCAATACCACAGCATACGAAGCCTACATAAATGAGACAATGGAATCTGGGGAAGAGTACGACTACAGGAGAAACCCAGTGTTCAACAATGCTTCATGCAACTTAGGAGAACCAGGCGACATGAGAGAACCTTGCGAATACGGTCTTCAAAACAGTGCTCAGGTAAGTGGAATTTTTCTCTGCCGATTTGCAGTTCCGGTAGGCCCTGCTGCTTCCTCCGGTGCCTTAGATGACCGCGGAGGTAGCAGCAGTAGGGGACTCAGCAGTATGAAGCTTCATCTGTGGTGGAAATGTGGGAGGTTGGGCTGTGGCACCCTAGCAGTACCAGCTGAACTCGGCTGAGTCCCTGGTTAGGCTGGAGGAACGTAGAGAGTAGAGGTCCCCTTTTTTGTTTGGTTTCTTGTTGATGTCGGCTACCCCCCAAAATTGGGGGAAGTGCCTTTGGTATATGTATGTATGTATGATATTGGAACTGAAGTTTGTGTAAATAAAATTGTGCAATTGCAATGAAAGGTCTCTAATATTATATCAATGTGACCAGAGATTTTCAGGGATTTAAATGGATTCAAATAAAACATTTCTAAACCCCAACAGGTTATGGAATTGATGGCCGCCTGGGGTCCACTGATCTACGCTGGTTGCTTCGCCGCCACTTTGTCTTCGGCCATCGCCTCTCTCGTTGGGGCGCCTCGTGTTCTTCAGGCCTTGGCCAAGGATAAGCTTTACCCTGGAATCTTTATGTTCTCCAAGGGGTACGGAGCCAACAACGATCCTGTCCGCGGCTACCTCCTTGTTTTCGTAATCTCGTTGGCCTGCATCATGATAGGTAAAGATTGGACTTGGTTTCTTTTCCAAGACTCGCAATAGGATATTATTAATACACACACAAACACAGCCATTCCAACGCCTTCTAAAGATTGGACTTGGTTTCTTTTCCAAGACTCGCAATAGGATATTATACAATATTGCTAATACACACACAAACACAGCCATTCCAACGCCTTCTAAAAACATAACAGACACCTCACACGTCTCGAACTGTCGACCTAACCACGCCATGATTCCTCGCTGCCGGGAGGAAGGGCGATGGTGACTAGTACAACACAAACATACACTACCGGGGTCTAGCGATGGCAGGCAGGGCAGCCGGTCGGGATTACGGTCCACCCCAAAGCCAAAGCAAAGTCATTCAAAAGAAGGCAACCGTGTTACCCCATACGAATGGGATAAAGTCACGCTAATAGAGGATGAGGATGATGACTGTAGATTCTGATATCAAATTGGTCTCTAATGTTTATGGACTATGTCATGCAAGGGACTGTATGGTGTTTACAGGTAGTAGTTAGGAAAGTTATTACAAAAACCATTTAGGATAAGTTTTATAACAGTGCATTTCATGTTTTCCATTCATAAGCAAGAGGATAATATCTCTCTTTTTTTCCTGTACTGTATCTTTTCCCTAATTATTGTATTCCATCAGTCACTTTCATTCCTTCCTCCCTTTATATTTTTATTTATTAAGTTTTAGATAAATTTGATAGTTAGATACCTCAACTCACACTGCATTGTGTTAGGGTTCGTTTTATTTTGCAAGGAAATAGTATTTTTAGTTGCATATAATTGATGTATACAGTACACTTTAAAGTGAAGTGAAAGTTTCAGCACCTAGTAATGTTCGTAATAATGTAACTATAAGTAAAACACAAACAGAATTGTAATGTCATTTTTAAAATCAAGTGAAAGTTTCAGCACCTAGTAATGTTCGTAATATAAAATATTAGTAAAACAGAAACGTAATTGTATATCAGACGTCATTTTTATGTGTACAGTAACTGCATTTTAAATGCAATTTTAAATTCATATTCTATAAATGTATCCTTTTTTACAGGTGACCTGAACTTGGTAGGAACACTGTTGAGCAACTTCTTCTTGGCTTCGTACAGCTTAATCAACTTCTCCTGTTTCCATGCTTCTCTCATCAAATCCCCTGGTTGGAGGCCTGGCTTCAAGGTGAGTGCTAAATATATGTTTATGTTTTAGATTAACCCTTTTACCCCCAGGCTTTTTGGAAATTTCCAACCCTTAACCCGCAGGGGGTTACTTTTTTCCCAGCACATTTTGGTGTATATTTCTTTTAAATTGCTCTAACAGCCTTAATTTTTGTCATAGAGAGGTCAGGTTGGTCTCATTCTCTTGGAAAATGTCTGAATTTTCTCAAAAAATTATCAAAAATATGAAAAAAATAATTTTTATAGCATTTTTTTGCAAGGACGTACCAGTACGTCCATGGGGGTAAAGGGATGGCTTTTGTGAAACGTACCAGTACGTCCTTTGGGGGTAAAAGGGTTAAAGTTTATTTATTGGTTGGAAATGGCAGTATATGTAAAGTATTCTGTATGATATTTAAGTTTATCATTTTGCGGTACACAGACTTGACTAAGGAAGCAGATGTTTAATAAAACAGACTTATTTCGTGATGTTCCATATTATCCCTTTTACCCCCAGGCTCTTTGGAATTTTCCAACCCTTAACCCCCAGGGGTTATTTTTATTTAAGCACATTTTGCTGTATACTTTTTTTAAATTGCTCCAACAGCCTTAATTTCTGTCCTAGAGAGGTCAGGTTGGTCTCATTCTCTTGGAAAATGCCTGAAGTTTCTCAAAAAATTATCAAAAATATGCAAAAAAAATTGTAAATAGTAGTTTTTTGCAAGGACGTACCGGTACGTCCATGGGGGTAAAGGGATGTGTTTTGGGGGTAAAAGGGTAAAAGGGGTAAAAGGGTTATGTAGTGTTGGATAGTGACGCTACTATTGTAGTGTTCTTCATTAAGGCAGGTCCTTTCGTGTTTCAGTCGCCCTCCATAATTCTCTCTCCGTGGCAACCTATTTTAGCACTTGGTACCTTCTCCCTCCCTTTAGGTCTTCTAGCATTGACTTCTAGGGAAATAGAATATTGGTGCTTCATTTGTTTGATATAAGATAGGTATTATCTGTAATCGATGACAATTTAGATCCTGTTTTTTAAACCAAATAAGTCACTTTCATTAATCAACAAAGTATTTAAAAACTTTTACTACAGTATTCTAACATATTTTTTTTATCATGATATTCAAATTATTAATGTATATTTTTCAGTACTACAACCTGTGGGTCAGTCTTGTCGGTGGACTTCTGTGTTTGATTGTCATGTTCTTGATCGATTACGTGATGGCCCTGGTCACATTCGTCGTGGTCGTAGCACTCTATCTCTTTGTGTCATACCGCAACCCTGGTAAGTACTTTTTTAAGAGATACTGTACAACACTTTCTTATATCATCGTCATCATCTCCTCCTACGCCTATTGACACAAGGGGCCTCGGTTAGATTTCCCCAGTCATCTCTATCTTGAGCTTTTAAATTGGTACTTCTCCACTCATCTCCTACTTCACGCTTTATAGTCCTCAGCTATGTAGGCCTGGGTCTTCTAACTATTAGTGCCCTGTGGAGCCCAGTTGAAAGTTTGGTGAACTAATCTCTCTTGTGGAGTGCGAAGAGCATGCCGAAACCATCATCATCTACCCCTCTTTCTTATATACTTTCCCTAATTCACAACTATTGAGACAATTTCTTAATGTTGTTAGCGCTGTAAACGATACTGTACATTATTTATATTAGTTTTTTCTAGTTCACAACCATCGAGACAATTACTTAAAACCTTTTAGCAGCATTGGATGTATTCTACATCCAGATATTTCTAATCCCTTCAATGCTTCTTTGTCATTTGACTTTTCAAGTCCAGTTATTTCTCTTTTATCATTTACGCCTAGAAAGATTTTTACAAAAGATGTAGTGATAGCATCAATTTGAAAGGAAATTGATTTAGCTAAATCCAATCTTTGATGAGTTATGTAAAATGTCTATAAAAGAAAAAGGCTTTGGACTTAAGTGCCAATAATTTGGTGATGAGTTGGCATTCAAAGGGTTAAATTAGTTGAACTGGTACCCCTCATACATTTTGTTCTAATTCATATCCATCGTAAACCGGTTTCATGGAGAATACAATTTTTATTAACCTGTGTAAAAAACTTAGTTGAATCTTCTTTTTCTTCTTTGTCTATATCTTTTCCCACTTCTATGTGGGTTTGATGTTTTTGGTCAGCTTTCTCCATCTACCTGTCCCACCCCTCATCACCGGTTAATCCCTTTGATCGAAGGTCATCCTTGATGCAGTCCACCCACCCTCGCTTTGGTCTCCCTCTCCTTCTCGCCCCCCGTACCTCCATTTCCGTCACTCTCCTCCCAATATACTGTTCATCTCTTCTCATGACATGACCATACCACCTCAGTCTACTTTCTTCACCGGTTAATCCCTTTGATCGAAGGTCATCCTTGATGCAGTCCACCCACCTTCGCTTTGGTCTCCCTCTCCTTCTCGCCCCCCGTACCTCCATTTCCGTCACTCTCCTCCCAATATACTGTTCATCTCTTCTCATGACATGACCATACCACCTCAGTCTACTTTCTTGGATCTTATCTGATAGTTGAATACTTCTCTAAATCATATTTCTATCATTGCCTGGAAGGACCTATGTAAATTTTGTTTAGATCTGGGCTGGAAATTGATAATACTAATGAATTTTATTTTGGGTAGTTGATACCATTAGAAGATGAAGTCACAATGTAAGAATCTATCAAAGAAGACTTAGTTTCTCTTATTATTATTATTACTAGCCAAGCTACAACCCTAGTTGGAAAAGCAAGATGCTATAAGCCCAAGGGCTCCAATAAGGAAAAATAGCCCAGTGAGGAAAGGAAATAAGGAAATGAATACAACCCTAGTTGGAAAAGCAAGATGCTATAAGCCCAAGGGCTCCAATAAGGAAAAATAGCCCAGTGAGGAAAGGAAATAAGGAAATGAATAAATGATGAGAACAAATTAACAATAAATCATTCTAAAAACAGTAACAACGTCAAATCAGTTATAACGGAGTTTTATTTGAGGTTCACTAGAATAACTATCTCTTGTGCTTTCAGATGTGAACTGGGGTTCTTCAACGCAAGCCCAGACGTACGTGACGGCACTCAAGGCGACGTTGGATCTGGTGGCCGTAGAGGAACACGTCAAGAACTACCGCCCGCAACTCCTCGTCTTGAGCGGCCCCGCCGGATCTAGGCCTCCGCTAGTCGACTTCGCCCAGAGCATTACAAAGAACATCTCTCTACTTGCACTTGGACATGTCATTCAGGTGAGTTGCAGTAATCCGTTTGAAGTCCATGGTAGTTTTTCAGCATCTAATTATCTACAAAGTCTGTTCCAATGTGGATATAGGATATTAACTCTTTTACCCCCAACGCTATTTGGAACTTTCCAACCCTCAACCCACAGGCAATTTTTTTTTTTCAAGCACATTTTGCAACATAATTCTTTTAAATTGCTTTAACAGCCTTAATTTTCGTCATAGAGAGGTCAGGTTGGTCTCATTCTCTTGGAAAATGCCTGAAGTTTCTCATAAAGTTATAAAAAATATGCAAAAAAATGTAGATAGCAGTTTTTTGCAAAGACGTACCGGTAGTCCATGGGGGTAATGGGATGAGTTTTGTGAAACGTACCAGTACGACCATTGGTGGTAAAAGGGTTAAGGTGTAGTAATTTGTGTATGTTTTGTGTAAATGTTTTAAGTGCTCATTTGAAGTATGGAAATGAATTTTTTTATCTATAAAGTTCTTGATTTCCCCATGAAAACAATATTTATTATATTCTCTCTGGATCATTTGGAGATTTCAGATTAGGAAGACTGTATTTAATAAACTCAATGCAAGAGGAGTATATTTTACTGGTGTATAATTTGTCCTTAAATACCTTCAATTTTGTTTGTAGGTCCTCAACTTAAAAATATTTGCCTTACAGACATTTAGAGATACAAACAGAAACAAACATTTAGAGATACAAACAGAAACAAACATTTAGAGATACAAACAGAAACAAACATTTAGAGATACAAACAGAAACAAACATTTAGAGAAACAAACATTTAGAGATACAAACAGAAACAAACATTTAGAGATACAAACAGAAACAAACATTTAGAGATACAAACAGAAAAAAAACATTTAGAGAAACAAACAGAAACAAACATTTAGATACAAACAGAAATCCAGCTGAAATCATATCTCTCAGATATATCAAAAGTTCATAATGCAGTACTGTAATTTACTGCAGTAAGCAAGAAGGCGGATATTTGTTGACTTTTACAGCTAAAAATCGCAGACGTGCGAGTCAGGTGAAGCCTATCTTAGGTCAAAATTTAAGAACATTTGACTTTCAAAAGTTGAGGACCTTCTGTATTCTGGAAGTCCTTGTTGAATAAGACTTAGGAAAGACATTTGACACAGCGCTTTTCTTATGCAGGGACCCCAAACTCAAAGAATCCGTAACGTGCTGAGCCGACAGTCCTACAGCTGGTTGAGCCGCCATAAGATCCGTGCCTTTTATTCTCTTGTCGAAGGAAACAACTTGGAGGAAGGTTCCCGCAGTCTTTTCCAGGTAGGCGACTTGTGTTTGGTTTTTTTCTCAATAGTATTCAATTAGTATGCTAAACTATTTAAGAGTTCTGTATGTTATCATGTATTGTTTATAAATACATACATACATATGTTTATAAATGGAGGTGTTAATACTATATGTACTGTCCATTGTATGGCTTAATTTTATTGGGTCATTCTTAAGATATTTCTCTATATCTATCTTGTTTAGTTCTCCTGAATTCCCATCAGTTATAGGTCTTCATGTACAGTTGGAATACAAGAATTCCACCCCATCGAACCCTTACTATGCGGCAAGTAACCGAACAGGAAGAGAAGGCAGACATGGTGGGAATAGCTACACGTAGGAACTTGCCACACTTGTGATGGGGTTCACATCCTCAGATTGAGGTGGGCCAGGAATTCGTGTGTCTAACTGTACATGTTTTGGCTCTCCCAATCAGTCCTCATCTTGTCACTCTATATCTACTACTCCCAAACTACTGCTGACCCTCCCACTCTCATCCCAAGTCCAAACTATCGTGGTCCTTTTAATGTAGCCGAGCTGAATGTATTATATAAGGAAGTAAGGAGAATATTGCATTTATTCTCTTTAGTCAACCATTGATTTACCTTTGGAATATTGTTTGTTTCTTTTCTCTCGTAGCTTGTTGGTTTAGGGAAACTGCGTCCCAACATGGTTCTTCTCGGATACAAGGCTAACTGGGGCAAGTGCGATCGTCAAGAGCTGAGGGCGTACTTTAACACACTTCAGTATGTTATGATCAATTTTTTTTTATACATAATTCCATAAGAATTGTTACTTTACCCTATTTGTAGATTTTAAATTCTTTAATACTTTTTTTTTCAATTATGAAATTTAAAAGAACATCTATATAGTAATGTACGTTTTTTTCTGATGAAATATCCGTAACATTTTCTATTTTGCGTAGTACGTAGGCGAGTTCCTGTGAATTGCTAAACTCAGTCTCGCCTTCCTTTTTACAGTGAAGCACTTGACATGTATCTCGGTATAGCTATTCTGCGTGTACCTCAAGGACTGGACTACTCTCAGATCATTGAAGACGAGGACACCCCTGTTATCATGAATGGCACGGACACAAATATCACATCCAACGTCGAGGACATCAAACGCAATCAGTCTGCCGGCCACCTTTCACTCGGTAAGTCGGCATGCAAACCTTTGTGTCGATTGCAAATATTTATTTGTTTTACCCGTGAAATAACTTGAAACTGTTTCAGATTTTTTCTATGATATGAAATGGCAATTATAAGAACAACCTTTAAGAAGGTGTGCCATGTTGATTAAGGTGTTACAAAGCTCTGGGAAAACGGACCAGTTTCTAATTTTACAGATGAAAGAAATTACACTTTTTTCCAGACGATTTTGGTGGTATTTAACAAAAGAATTTTGTTACATATTATATATCCTGACGCCATGTTTTTCTACTGTTTTTGTGCTAGAAAGTATCGTAACTTTGTGGACACATCTGAAATGCATCCATCATTTTCCTTGCTCAGAAAGTACCTACAATTAAAATCATTTTGTAGTAGTAATACACTGTTGTTCTTGTGTCTAACCACTTCAACATCCGTACTATTCCATGTCTTCGTATATTTACCGCACATAATGCTTCCTTACTATATAGAATACTGTGCCGACAAACTATTTATGGTTTATCGTTTATACTTTCCATTGCGAAGTCTTAAATCATGGAAAAACTTCTTGTAACTTCTAGCCTGATTAGTACAAGTCTTTTTTTATTATTAAGTTTTGTAAAGTATGATTTAATCATATCTGTTGCTAAATATACATACATACATATACCAAGGCACTTCCCCCGATTTTCTACGCTCCTCCCAGCCTAACAAGGGACTCAACCGAGTTCAGCTGGTATGCTTTAATAAAATGTTCTATACAATAATTTTTCCCCAGATCCTGATTATGCATAGATTGATTACAGTTAACAAAGATGTTGTAGTGTTTTAGGAAAATCAGGGTTTTATTGTAATAAATTTTGAAAAAGAAAAAAAGAATAAATTTGCTTACAGTATTTGCTGTAACTGAGTCACAGTAGTTTGTACTTTGCAAAAGGTAGTTCCAAATAACAAGAATCCAGTTCACACACAGTTGTTTATATGTGAAACAAGCACTTGTATTTCAGTAGCGTAGTCTAACTTTGGGGAAAATACATACTGTACACGCCAGACGGGTATACAGTTGAATGCAGAACATGATGCAATAACAGTTCGTCAAATGATTACCTATTACTGTAGTATACTGTACATCCAAAAGTTCAGCCGACCTAGGAAAGCAGATTGAGCTGTTAACATTAGTAGGATTAATATCTCGATTGACCTGTTGATATTTGTAGGATTAATCCATCCATATACCAAAGGCACTTCCCCCAATTTTGGGGGGTAGCCGACATCAACAAGAAACAAAACAAAAAAGGGGACCTCTACTCTCTACGTTCCTCCAGCCTAACCAGGGACTCAGCCGAGTTCAGCTGGTACTGCTAGGGTGCCACAGCCCAAGCTATATTTAAACAAGGTTCAGGAATTATCTACAGAACCGGAGGTACTGTTTGCTATATAAACAGTTTGGGAATTAGAATCGGAAGAGATATAAAGTACAGCGAGTCGTATATCTAAACGCAAGTTTCAGGAATTATTTACAGAACCTAAGGCACTGTTTGCTACCGAAGCAGTTTAAGAATCCGTAACCGAAGAGATAAAAAGTACAGAGGGTCCTGTAGAAAGGTCCCAAAGGGATGCATAAGCAATCTAGGTACTGTAATTATAGGTATTTATTATAAAGGACTTTAATGGGACCTTGCCAAATGTTTTGAGAATTTCCCAATGGGTTTTTCTATAAATAACTGAAAATTTTGAGTGATGCAAAGATCAAGTAGAATACGGTAGTAGATTTGATCACAGCTTTGGGTTTCTTCGCATGAAGCTTCCGTAGTGGGCATTTTCAAAGTTTTAGTTAGTGCTATATGCTAATTTGAAATTTGTTTTTTGATGGGAAGAATTTAAACCCGTGAATTTCTTACATGATGAACTAAGGTATGAGGATAAGAAATAAAATATGAAAAGTAGATGATCAAAGGTAAATAGAAATGAAGCTGATTTTATGTGTACTTGACACTTTGGATAGCTTATACACTTTATAATTATGACAAGAAATGAAGAACCAAGAAATAAGTGATAAATATTTACACTTTAGCCACAAAATACTGAAATGGAAGAAAGTATGACTAGTTGGTAAAACACAATTCAGTTTGGTAAGTTATCATAATATATCTATCGGTGATTAGTGGAAAATGTCGATATAACTATGCTCAAGAAAATTATAATTCATGTTTCCAAATTAAATGAAAATTCCAGGTGAGGAAAAAGTGAATAGTCTATATATAATTTCTTATTTTTCTTGTGTAGTATTTTTTTATTTGTTCTAGTTTTTACAAACGTCCAATTGTACAGGTAATACATACATACATACATATACCAAGGTGCACTTCCCCCAATTTTGGGGGGTAGCCGACACCAACAATGAAACAAAACAAAAAGGGGACCTCTACTCTCTACGTTCCTTCAGCCTAACCAGGGACTCAACCGAGTTCAGCTGGTACTGCTTACCATAATCTTTTGCAGCACTAATTTATTAAGAGAAAGATAGAGAAAGATAACTGATATGAAAAATGTCTCCTATAATTACAGTGAAGTCATAGCCAATTTGCACAAGTATTTTTGAATGTGCTGTACCTTTATTTTCTGTCACAGGTCTATAGTTACACCTTTATAAAGTTATGAGGAATCAACGTGATTGTTTGCATGTTTTAACACCACTGGAGTCACACTTATAAATTCGCGAAGAATAGAAACGAAGAGTTCTGCATATTTTATGTTTTTTAGTTCACAGCACACAATAATTTAGCCTGAATCCATCAGCTATCATTATTTTAAATTGAATATATCTTATCCACTTTAATTTGCAGGCACAAAATAACTTCATGTTACCGTAGTGTTAATAAAAGACACAAAAAATATCTTCTTTGGATTACAATGATAATAATAATTATTATTATTTAATGATGATGATAACAGTTTGATTATCATGTGGTCTTATGCTGCCGCAGTGAATAGCATTGCTACAACTGATAGTGTACTATTACTCTGATGGTTTATTTCATCTTCCCGTAATAAAAAACCAGTCACAGTTCCACGTTTTCACATTTGTTAATATACAGAATATTTGAATCTCAAAAACAGTCCCAAGAAAAAAAAAGAATTTTACTGGCTTTAACCTATCAAAATGAATTCACAACCTTTTATTACCCTTCTCTGTGCCGACTCGAATTCCACATAGACCACATAGAGATCATTCACTCGAAGAAGCACCTTAAAACTGCATAAGTCCGAGGCGTAGTTTGGTACACCAGTAATGTTCGTTCGAGTTTGCACAACGAATAACCAGTTAGATACAGGATATATAATGTTTGCAAAATTTCCTTTAAACCTCCAACAGAAAACTAAATTCTGAGCACCAGTTTTGGAATGTCTTTCAGCAATATTTTTTGTTTAATTCATTATTTTTTATTGCTCTTATTAGGAAAAAAATTATGTTAAATATTCTTTTTCCTCGCTTACTTTTGGGCTGACCCCAGAGGTGGCAAAATTACTCGGTACTGTAAACTCTAAATCCCGGAGTGCTTATTACCGTGGTGAGTTTTTAGGATACCGTTCATTATATTGTGTGTTTGCATGAATTTTATAGCACCGCCCAAATTTTTATTTTGGTTTTGATTTCTCACAACATTTCTTTTTTGTCAATTGTGTTCTCTGTGATGTCTGTGCATGCAATTAAGGTGATTATGCAACAGTTAGGAGACTGGTTTTCAAAGTCAAAGATTGTAATAGATGTCGGTGGAACTGTCTTACCATTTGGTGAGTTTGAATAGTTTGAGCAAGGACACATTCAAGGGACATGCTAGATGGTTTTAATCATAGGCCAAACATTATTCATTTTGATGTCTTCAATAGAAAGATTGAGCTGAATATATATCAGGTTTCAGAACTGAATATATATTCCAACTTCATAGTTTATGGATTTTTTTTTCTATTTTTTTTTCTAAGGCGAACATATAAAATCAAATTCTCTGTAACTACTATATGCCAAAGTTGTGAGGAAATGGTTTACAGTAGTTTCAAAGAAATTATGTGCTATTTTGAGAAGCCAAGGTTCAGATATCATTACAGTAGTAGTGTATAATATAGGAATATATTTAAAAATGCCTTGCGAGTATTATTACTTTTTGGATTTAAACTAATACAGTTTACTGTAATATTAATGTTATTTATATCTTCAACAATTTGTTGATGGCAAATCAGGTTTTCTTGTCATATATTGAAATAAAAGAGCTAGGACAAGTTTTTAATTACAGAATGTACTGATGAACTTTGGAAAAACAATGGGGAATAAGGTCTGAAATTATGTTGTAGCAGTTATAATTTGAATTTCAAGAAGACATAAAAAGAGGGTAATTTAGTGACATTGTAGAAAAAGGTTAATTTAAATTGTTCCCGGGAAAACTTTCTTTAAATTCGCATGGTTGGCTGTGGTTACGTCCGTTAATTTTTTAGAAGAGAGGCCTTTAGTTTTAGTAAAAATAATAAATATTAATATTCTGCGAGAAGGAGAGTTAGAGCGTAGTAGTTTTACATTGAATGGTTAATAACAGTAACAGAATTACAGAAGGTCCTCAACTTAACCCTTTTACCCACAGGCTATTTGGAACTTTCCAACCCTTAACCCCCAGGGGTCATTTTTTTTCAAGCACATTTTGCAGTATTTCTTTTTTAAATTGCTCTAACAGCATTAATTTTCGTCATAGAGAGGTCAGGTTGGTCTCATTCTCTTGGAAAATGCCTGAAGTTTCTCAAAAAATATCAAAAATATGCAAAAAAAAAAATGTAAATACCAGTTTTTTGCAAGGACGTACCGGTACGTCCATGGGGGTAAAGGGATGGGTTTTGTGAAACGTACCAGTACGTCCTTTGGGGGTAAAGGGATGAGTTTTGTGAAACGTACCAGTACGTCCTTTGGGGGTAAAAGGGTTAAAACAGTAAGCAAAATTAAGTTTGTAATAAACCTGATATCTATTTCTTAAGAAACCTATTTGTTGATTTTTATAACTGAAAGTCATAGGCATGAGATTCAGTTTAGGTCAACATTTAACAAAATTTGACTTGCAAACAGCTTCTTGAAACCAATCAAATTTGTAATTTTAGGACCTTCTGTAGTTCAGTTACTAGAATTTCTCTACTAAAGAACGCATCAATAAAACTGATTTCAGTGTTTGCCGTATTACTTGTTAGATAAACGTCGTACTGTAGCTCGTTCAGTTTGCATTTAACCTACGTTGGTCACCTCAAAGACCAAACTGGAACTTTGAAATCTTATTTTGATATTGCATGTACTTGTCTTTCTCGCCGTCATTTTGATCAGTTGTGGTAGAGGTGCTGGGCTTTGAAGAAATCATACTTAAAAAGCTTCTAATTCATCCCAGGATGTTTAAATTTAATACTGACTTTTTTTTTCTGCTTCTATAAATGTTTGGTTTTCCACCATGCTTTTTCTGTAATATTTAATATTTTATATTTTCAGTGTTAGTTTTTAAATTAAAATATTCTCTTTGAATTTTTGGAAGTTGAATAGAGTAACTGTTTTCATTTGAAAGGATTTAGTTTAAATTTTGGAGCCTATTGTAGTTCGTTGGGACAGACCGGGTGTAAGATTTCAAAATTTGTGATTGAAAAAATACACTTTAAAAGGGAACCTTACCTAAGGTTCTCCACCTAACCTAACCTAATTTAGGAATCTACTTACTATACTTACCTACTAGGGCCTACACCCCACTGTGGCCCCCTTAGACTGCCATTTCCTAAGCTAAACTCGGGCACACTGTTCTATTCTCTCTTCCTCCTTTTTCTTTAAGTTTTTATAGTTTATATATGAAAAATATAATTTAATGTTGTTACTGTTCTTAGTATATTCTATTTTCATTGTTTATTAATTCTCTTTTAGTTTTTTATTACCTTTCTTCCTTTCCTCACTGGGCTATTTTTCCCTGTTGGAGCCCCTGGGCTTAATAGCATCTTGCTTTTCTAACTAGGGTTGTAACTTAGCTTGTAATAATAATAATAATAATAATAATAATAACAATAATAATAACCAGCTTCACTCCTAGTAAGGTAACACAAGATCAAGTCTTAAAACTAGCTTCATGTTCTCTATTTCTGACCAAGATAAACAGCAGCTTCCCCATAAATAAAATAGATTAGAAAAATAATAAGAAATTTTACGCCTGTCCCAACGAACTACATACACCCATAAGTTTTCAAGATATATGGTTTAAAAATCAGGTCATTTATACCTGAAATGTTCATTTAATAACTCCCTTTATGTTTTAAGCATTGAAAGAAGGAACATATGACCATATTTTTTTATATATATTTTTAAATAATTTTTCCTTTCAGTTAATTTTTGCCCTTCTGTATAAATTCCAAGTTTATTTTCATGCAGTGCATTACTTGTAGAAAATTCTTAAATACACAGTTATATTTAAACATTGCAGTACTTATATATGTTTAGTTAGAACAGTATAGTTAAGTATTATATATATTAGTATAAGAAATCAGTTGATAATAAGTGTTCAAAAATTATATATTTTTACAAAATTAAAAATGGGATTCACTATAGACTATCAGAACTTTTAAACACAATTTATAATTGTTTTCAAAAATTATATATTTTTTTAATGAATTAAAAATTGGATGCACTATAGACTCTCAGAACTTTTAAACGTAATTTATAATTATTTAATCCATTAAAACTAGTGAATTCAAATCCCACCAATTAACAAGTATATACAGTAGACAATTTGTTTGTGGAAACAAACTAAACTCAAAATCAGAATGTTCACTTTTGAAATAAGTTCTTGAAAGAATTATGGTATTTTAATGAAATTAACCTTGATATTTTTTACTGGCAACTAGTGGTGGTGGTGTGCGTTTAAAAGAGAATAACCATTAAGAATAATTTCAATAAAACCATTTCCTCTTTTTTTTTTTTTGTCTCCCCTTCCATGCCATCAGTGTTTAGGAGGAAGAAAATACGACAAAGTGGGCGAGGTATTTGGAAAGTATTAAGGTCTTGCCCCCTCTTAGGAAGTGATAGTACGTGTTTATGCACTCTGGCTCCTTACTATCTCCATGAATTAATTTCTTTTTTGATGTTCGTTCGGTTTTTTATTTTCTGAAATACTGTGATATTTTTTTAATTTCTCGTAGGATACCTCTCATTCTTATTTTACCGTGTTGTTGTACATTAATCTCGTGACCAACTCTGATGGCAAAACCCTGCGTAGATGTTCGATTCGAGTTGTGTGTTTGCCGAGAATTTGTATAAATGGGAGGCACATATTTTGCTTAATAATATTCAATTACTGTGTTGTATGTATGTTGCTAGTATAACCTCTATCCTTAGTCATTTGAGGTTATCTTGTAAATTGCAGTTCTGTCTTCTTTCGACCTTATTAGTCCCACTGTATAGCAGGGTTGGATGCTCAAGCCAACTTTATCCATTTCTATTCCTTGCGTCTTCTTCACACATGTCTCAACCCGCCATGTTCATCCATTTGTTCTACCGATGTCCCACATTTCTCCTCATTACTTGCATGTTTTTAGCTCCCTTTGTATGTAGATATACGTAAATTTAGTTAGATCGTATTGAAAATTATTTTTCTCAGAGGTTTAATATGCTAAGTTAGGTTTGAAAACTAATGTGATGTACAGTATTAGGTTTTTCTAATTCTTTCAACAACTATTTCTTCTTTCTAATTTTCCTCAGATGCATTATAGTTAGGCCTATTGGGGATGAATGCTTATGTCATCCCTAGCATTACTAAAAACCTTCTTATTCTTAGTGTTTAATGTGACAAAACCATTTTGAATAATTTGAAGAGAATTAAGGAACTGGAATTTATTCTATTAACTTTCCAGTGTCATAATTGTGTATTTTAGAAAACTGACTTTAGTAGAATATTTGATTAGCTCCTAGAATTTTTTTTCAGTTCCATTTGCAGACAATAGTTTTACTAATACAGCAGTAGATGACTATAAGACAGTTAGTTTAATTTGGCAAAAATTGTTTGTTTTGTTTTTAATTCGCTTCAGTTCATTTTTCATTTTTCTTTTTGAAAATTCTATAACTTTTTATTAAGGATTTCTATTTAATGTTAGGATATTGGCAGCTTTCTGGAGTGTAACAAATGGAACTCTATAGTAAGTACTCTTATATTTGTAGGAATGCTAAACTAGTAGTTTAACCCTTTTACCCCCGGGCTATTTGGAAATTTCCAACCCTTAACCCCCAAGGGGTTATTTTTATCCCATCACATTTTGCAGTATACTTTTTTAAAATTGCTCTAACAGGCTTAATTTTTGTCATAGATAGGTCAGGTTGGTCTCATTCTCTTGGAAAATGTCTGAATTTTCTCAAAAAATTATGAAAAATATGAAAAAAAAAATTTTTATAGCATTTTTTTGCTAGGACGTACCGGTACTTCCATGGGGGTAAAGGGATGGCTTTTGTGAAACGTACCAGTACGTCCTTTGGGGGTAAAAGGGTTAATACTTAGTTAATAACGAACCGACGTCGTGCAGTTGCGAAACGGTATTAGATAGGTACAAAACGTTGTGTAACTTTGTGATCCAGCCACAAATGCACCCAAGACTTGGGATTTGTATTTTGTAACACGGCATATGTACTCCAACACAGTAAGGGAAAGTCTCTGTTTTTTATTGAGTGTGGAAAGTATTTAGACACATGATGATGTTGATCAATTTATAGTTAGCATTCTTTACCATAAGAATCTTCTATATATGTAAATTATCTGGGTAGATATTAAATATTGGACTATAAATTGTGAGATGTCTATGTAAAATAATTCTGCATTACTTTTGACAAGCCAGTCAATGTACAGGACCTCTTCTCTTCAGACTTTTTCTTGTTGTCGTAATTAAAACTTATGAAAAGTCGATTGTCGTCATAATAAAAGAATTATTAAAACCCAGCAAATGTGTGCTAGAATCAGATACATAGATATATATTTCAAATGTTTGAATGAAAGATACACACAACTTTTTGTTGAATTGGCAGTGACACAAGAGTGAAGAATTTATATTCAACAATATTGTCAAAAGTTAAGGTCACTGGAATCTGAATGAAATTGATAGTATGTGGTGAAATGTCGAGTAGTTTTAATTGTCATATAGCTTGAATATTTCCTCTGACACGTACATGGTTTGTCATCCAATTAATCAAAGGAAGATGCAATTACCGACCATCTTAGAGCGGGGTTTTGGCCATCACATTGATCTTAGATACATCTAATTTTGCTGAAGCAATAATGGCCTGTATTAGAGCAGTGTAGGTAGGATAAAGAAGTTGATATGAGAAACAGAATAACTGTATAAGCATTTTTAGGTGCATGCTTGGCAAATACTCTGCTGTAATAAAGTGGTAATAAGACTGAAATATTGAAATATTTCATATATTTCTTTTTTTACTAACTACAGTAAATATTTATATTTCATTTCTATTAAAACTCTCGCCTAATTTTGGACAAGTTTAGTTGCCGTAGCTGGATTGTTAGTGATTGGCCGTAATGTACATTAGTAATTGCTCGATTTGTTTTGTTGATATTTTTACGCGTATTGACACTTCAGCAGTCGACGTGATAATTTCTTCTTTTTTTTTTTTTTTTTTTACAGGGTTTACCAAGTTGTTATTGTAGTGTTATTTAAATATTGTCTTTACTCTATGTGTTGTTAACTTTGTAGTTCTTTTGTAGCTTTACACTATGGTGTACAGATGCAATTTGACCCCTCGCTAGTACATATAACAAGTACTGTAGATATTTTAAAATATAAAACTGTCTGCTGTATTGTTTTAAATGTTTTTTCTTCTAAATCTCGTAGCTTAATGTAAGTACTTAGTTGCTTTCAGTAGACTGCACATAGAATCCTTTAAGACTGTACGTTTACTCTTGAATAAATTCCAGATGATAACGCCAGCGAAACATCAAGTCCCCCAGGCTCCCCCAAGACAGAGAGAGCAGCAGGTGCTGATGCAGCGGCCGACGCCAGCGCAATGAAGCGCAGACCGTCTCTCGCCGATTTGTACCGCGGTCCAGGCGGCGTCGAGCTGAGCAAAGATGTCCTCACCAATATCACCATGTTCAAACGTAAACAGAAGAAGGTAGGGTTCAAATCTGGTTCGAATGCATCGACATAAAAAGTCGGCTTTGTGACGAGTAAACCCTTAGCATGACGCATATAGCAATATGGTATGTTGGTCATAAATTAATTCGGGATGTTGACGGTAATGTGCTGAAATATACCAATTCAAAAAAATAAATTCTATTCAGGAGATATTTGCGTTATGCAGTCTGTCCGACTTCGTATTGCATAATAGTTCTGTATATGTCTTTGGCAAAAGTTTCCTCGATTTGAACATTTAAATCCAGTGGGACAATATTTAAAGTTTCATAAGGTAATATCATAAGTCTTACAAACAGTCAACCATTATTTATAAAGTTTGTATAAGATAATGTCGTTACTATTCTTACAAACAATCAATCATTATTTTTAAAGTTTAAGATAATGTCGTTACTATTCTTAAAAACAATTAAGAATTATTCTCTAAAAATCGGATTTGTTCCGGCGTAGATACAAACCCTCCGCTATTTATAGGAGTATACTTTCGGCGCATCTGAAAGTATACCCCTATAAATAGCCCCAGGTTTGTATACTAGGAAAAATGCAAATTACTTACAAATTTGTTATTCTATTTTCAGGGCACAATCGATGTGTGGTGGTTGTATGATGATGGTGGTCTAACTTTGCTGTTGCCTTACATCCTAACTACAAGATCGCAATGGTCCGGATGCAAGCTACGAGTTTTCGCTTTGGCTAACCGAAAGGATGAACTCGACATGGAACAGAGAAGGTAGGAGAGTACAATGCGAGTGTCCTTGCTATCAGTTCATGTATAGCATGAGAATTGCAGCTGAATCTTTCAGAATTTTTTTATGAAACTATTGCTTCATTTATACAAGATCCCAATTCAATATTTGAATTGGTAGAACTTCAAAAGTTCAAAGTTGCAGCAAATGTTTTTATGTTGAACAGGCTGACATGAGTCTTTTTATAGTTTATACATGATATATCTGTTTTGATGCTGTTGCTGTTTTTGAAATATTTTATTGTTAATTTGTTCTCATATCGTTTATTTATTTACTTATTTCCTTTCCTCAATGGGCTATTTTTCCCTATTGAAGCCCTTGGCCTTATAGCATCTTGCTTTACCAACTAGGGTTGTAGCTTAGATAATAATAATAATAATAGTAATAATAATAATAATAATAATAATAATACAGTAATAATAATATATAATTTGGTAAACAAACCCAACTTGATGCTATTCCATCTTTTAATAGTCTTTGCATCTGTTAAACTACATATATATTTCATATTGAATTTCTTTAGGTTTCCCTTATCAAGGGTCAAGTCTCGCAGTCACGTAAAAGACACAGTATAAATCTTTGTTAACATTATAATATCACTTTCAGTATGGCGAACCTGTTGGCCAAGTTCCGTATCGACTACAGCGACGTCATCGTCATCCCAGACGTTGCAAAGAAGGCCGCTGAATCCTCCAGAATGGAATTCGATAAGTTGATCGAAGACTTCAAAACAAAGAGCAGTGAAGAGATCTCCAAAGAAGATGAAGGCAAGTGACCTTTTGGCATAATAGTAATCTTGGTATAAAGTATCTTGACCTAAAATGTATCCATGACTAAGATTTAGTTGTAATTTTTACTTTACTAATATATAAATCTATCTACAGGACTCCTCATCAGTGAAGCTGAACTCCTCGGTCAACGTGAGAAAACTAACCGTCATATTCGTCTTAGGGAGTTGTTACTGGAAAACTCAAAGGATTCGTCACTGGTGGTCATGTAAGTTTTTGTACAGAGTTATTTTTATATGCTCCCTATGAGCAACTTTAGTTCCAATATTCCAAAAAAATTACAGAATTTTAATTAATTTTTTTATTTCTATACTCACCTGATGTTCATATTTCTTCTCCAGAAGCTTAGTTTAATTTAATTTTACCCTTACTAAAGGAAGAAGCATTCTAACAACGTGTTGTGGTGGCCTCCTGGTAACGTCCTTGCATGGTTATTGCCAGACGGGTTCGAGTCCCACTCAAGCCCTTTAGTTCCTTTGGTCGCTGTAACCTCGCCATCCTTGTGAGCTAAGGATGGGGGGGGTTTGGGGGAGCCGATAGGTCTATCTGCTGAGTCGCAGCATTCATTGCCTGGCCCTCCCTGGTCCCAGCTTGGGTGCTGATTATATGTATATATGGTCAGTCTCTAGGGCCTTGTCCTTCTTGATAGGGCAATGTCACTGTCCCTTGCTCTGCCATTCATGAGTGGCCTTTAAACCTTAAACTGATGCTCTAATCTCTCTCTTTTCAGTTTCTGGGTTATTTCAGTTGTGATCAGATCCTCTCTAGATTGTTTGCTTGTTATAGAGCATCAAGATTTCGTCTCTTGGAGTGTGCAGAGGAATTTTTCGTGCATCTTGTCGGGGACAATAGTGTGATTCAAATGGCCGGTGTGAAGAGTGCGTTTCTCACATTCTCTCATGAGAAAAGTATGTTTCAGTGACTGCTGATCAAGTTTGACAGTTCAGAGCATAAAAGGAGACTAGCTGTTACTAACCGACTTTTGTAGTTGGGTCTTGGAGTCATAATGTTCATTCAGTTCTGCAAAACTTTCAAAGTCAATCTAAAGAGAGTATTGTACATATTCTTTAGAATATCCTTAAAGCAATATATCCCTCATTTATTCCTATCCTATTTTGGTGAGGACGGGTGTTTTTGGGCCTTGCACCTGCCACCAGTTGAGATACTACCGCTAGAGAGTTATTGGATCCTTTGACTGGTCAGACAGTACTACATTGGATCCCTCTCTCTGGTTACGGCTTATTTCGTCTTTGCCTACACATACACTGACTAGTCTGGCCTATTCTTTGCACATTGTCCTCTGTCCTCATACATCTGACACCACCGAGATTACCAAATAATTCTTCTTTGCTCAAGGGGTTGACTACTACAATGTAATTGTTCAGTGGCTTCTTTCCTATAGGTAAGGGTAGAAAAGACTCTTCAGCTATGGTAAGCAGGTCTTCTAGGAGAAGGACACTCCAAAATCAAACCATTGTTCTCTCGTCTTAATCAGTGTCATAGCCTCTGTACCATGGCCATGGCCTTCCACTGTCTTGGGGTAGAGTTCTCTTGCATGAGGGTACACTCGGGCACACTATGCTATCTCATTTCTCTTTCTCTTTATTTTTTATTTTTATAGTCTATATAGATTTATTTTAATGTTACTGTTCTTACAATATTTAATTTTAATTGTTCATTACTTCTCCTGTAGTTCATTTGTTTACTTTCCTCACTGGGCCTTTCTCCCTTTGGCTTATAGCATCTTGCTTTCCTTACTAGGGTTGTAGCTTAGCAAGTAATAATAGTGATAAAAGCTATGATTTAGGAGAAATTCCCTATCTTCTTAGCCTGCCTCTGCCAGGTTGTTGTTATTATAATAATCGCTTGCTAAGCTACAACCTTATTTGGAAAAGCAGGATGTTATATGCCCAGGGGCCCTAACAGGGAAAATAGCCCAATAAGGAAAGGAAACAAGGAAAAATAAAATATTTTAAGAATAGTAACATTAAAATAAATATTTCCTATATAAACTATAAAAACTTTAACAAAAGAAAAGGAAGAGAAATTAGATAAAATAGTGTGCCCGAGTGTACCCTCAAGCAAGAGAAACTAACCCAAGATAGTGGAATACCATGGTACAGAGTCTATGGCACTACCCAAGACTAGAGAACAATGGTTTGATTTTATAGTGTCCTTCTCCTAGAAGACCTGCTTACCATAGCTGAAGAGTCTCTTCTACCCTTACCAAGAGGAAAGTAGCCACTGAACAATTGCAGTGCAGTAGTTATTAACCCATTGAGCGAGGAATTGTTTGGTAATCTCAGTGTTGTCAGGTGTGTGAGGACAGAGGAGAATATGATGTACAGAATAGGCCAGACTATTTGACGTATGTGTAGGCAAAGGGAAAATAAACCGTAACCAGAGAGAAGGATTTAATGTAGTACTGTCTGGCCAATCAAAGGACCCCATAACTCTCTAGCGGTAGTATCTCAACGGGTGGCTAGTGCCCTGGTCAACCTACTACCTACTTCATCAGTAACACCCCTCTGGGTGTGAGCTGGGTACAAGCCTTAAGAGTTGGTTCTTTAATATGCCAACTTGAATCAAGAAAGGGAATATTATCATCTCTGCAGCATAGTACCTTTGTACTAGTAGAGAAAAACATACCATGACAGGGTAACAAGGGTTACTGGCGAGTCCCCATCCTCTAGATCTGCTTTCACAGATTTCCCCTTCCATCATTACCAAATCCATAAGACTTATCTGTGGGAAGTTAGCTCCCACTGGAATTTTTCCAGACCCAGTACTGAATTCCAGTACGTGGACTAGAATGTGGAGGGAGCAGAAGGAAAATAGGAACTACCAGTAATGGCAGGTTCTTGGGAAAAAACGCATCTTAGAGTGAATTGGTGCCTGAATTAATTTGGCAATAATTGAGGTGCCCATAGGAGATCCAAGTAGGCCGATCCCAGAATGAATAGTAACTTGCCCAGCCAAAACTATAGCAATAGCTTAACCCTTTTACCCCCAGGCTATTTGGAAATTTCCAACCCTTAACCCTCAGGCGGTTATTTTTTTCCCAGCACATTTTGCAGTTTATTTTTTTTTAAATTGCTCTAACAGCCTTGATTTTTGTCATAGAGAGGTCTGGTTGGTATTATTCTCTTGGAAAATGCCTGCATTTTCTAAATAAATTATCAAAAATATGAAAAAAAGATTTTTTATATCATTTTTTTGAAAGGACGTACCGGTACGTCCATGGGGGTAAAGGGATGGCTTTTGTGAAACGTACCATTACGTCCTTTGGGGGTAAAAGGGTTAACCTTAAGATTCAGGCTAATTATAAGTAGTGGAAACCTTACTTATGTACCAAATTATTTTTTTCCAACAAACCCACTATTTAGAATGCCAGTTCTTAACTCCCAAAACATGACTATCTCTTGAAGTTCGTATACCAGATAACATGAGCATAGCAATGGCATAACTGCTTGGGACCAAGGTTTTACAAGCTGTCTTGAATGTTTTATTTCTTTTATGAATGTATGTTATATAATTATTTTAATTTGATTAATTTTTCTAAAGCCAAATTAAAGAATTGTAGTTTATACTAATGTTTAAATACAAGATTGTAAACTAAAAGTTAAAACATTATACCGTTTTAAATAAAATTAGAAGGATTGTGCATTTTATAGTTCAAGTAAATAAGAGGGTTGTATTTACACAATGTAAATTTTGAATAAGCCATGATAAATGAATGTCGATACTGTATTCATTACTTTTCATGTATACTTTTCAGGACTCTGCCTATGCCACGTAAGAACTCGGTATCTGCCCCACTCTACATGGCCTGGATCGAAACCCTCACGCGAGACATGCCTCCGTTCCTCCTCATCCGTGGAAACCAGACCTCTGTCTTGACATTCTATTCTTAAGATAAGGTTACATGCATTAGTGATAGCTAGTATTTTTTTGGTAAGAGAGAGATTGTGTCAGTGCACAAATTACTATGCTGGGTATGGTAATGGAATCAAATAGACTAATGATCACGCTGCTTTGTATACAAACTGATGTACTAAATATATATAGCAGGGAAAGTATTGTTCTTTTATACTGTAATAATAATAATGATAATACTGTACTGCATTGCAGGATAGCTTGTCCATAACAGTCTAATTATGTAGACAGTTACAAGCGCACCTGTGTTAAACTTAGGAATGGATATGCCCGGTGAGGTAGATTAATCAATTTTGTAAATTTTGAAAAGGAATTTATATCACTTGTATTCAAATTACAAAATCTAATTTACTAAGTTGTGAAATATCACGCGAGAGTTTAGCATTACATAAGGGCACTTTATTTCTCAAAAGTTTTAAGTTGTGGATGGCCATATCATGAAAAAAATGTGAGATAATCTTTTGTAAGCGGTTATAAACCTTACTGCAAAACGCATTTACAGTCATATTTGTCTTCCAGTGAACAGTTGTTTTGATGGTAAGGTTAACAGTTCAGGTGAACAGTTTAGTTCATCTTGGACGATTAATGTTTTTCAAACAGTTGCTTGTTATAGTTTAGCGCATTACTTTAATCTTTTTGAAACTTTTTTTGAGTAGTGTAGACTAACTATAGCATTTAAATCATCACCATTAATTAAGAAGAGAGTTGCACAAAATTTCATCCAAGCAAATATCTTATTTTTCACATCATTTCATAAAAAAAAAATTTTAAAGCTACTAAATCACATCATAATTTGTCACTATCATTAAAATGCTTTTAGTTTCTGACAGACATATTGAAGGCTTGATTACGGTCTTGTATGGGGGCTTGTTTTAACTCGTTTAGTACATTAGCGTTCAATATTTCTATTTTTATTTCGTTCAAGTAGCCTACTTCCAATTTTTATATTTTAGACAAACTATTAAGTGTAGCAAAGGTCTCTTTTTTTATTTACAATGCATTATGATACTCCCACATTCCTTTTGATTTGTTTTTAATTTTTCATAGGATTCTGCACATTCCATCTTTTTGAATTAACCAACATTTCTGTTTGTATCGAAAAAAGGAATTCTTCGTAAAATGATGCAAAAAATGGAAAAATGTTATATAATGCTTGGCGTTAGTGCCTTACTGGTCAATTAAGTAATTAACAGAAGGTCCTTAACTTGCAAACGCTCGGAGATACAAAGACAAATCCAACTGAGAATAACATTAACCCTTTTACCCCCACCATAAGGTTAAATTTCGAGCACATTTTGCTAAATAATTTTTTAAAATTGCTCTAACAAGCTTAATTTTTGTCCTAGAAAGGTCAGGTTGGTCTCATTCTTTTGGAAAATGCCTGAAGTTTCTCATAAAAATTATCAAAAATATGTAAAAATATGTAATTAACAGTGTTTTGCAAGAACGTACCGGTACGTCCTTTGGGGGTGAAAGGATTAAGATAAAGAAATACTGTAATATTACCATATGTCATTTAATAAACTAAGCAATATGAAATTTTTAACCCTTTTACCCCCAGGGTATTTGGAAATTTCCAACCCTTAACCCCCAAGGGTTATTTTTTTTTTTTCAAGCATATTTTGCAGTATATTTTTTTAAAATTGCTCTAACAGCCTTAATTTTTGTCATAGAGAGGTCAGATTGGTCTCATTCTCTTGGAAAATGCCTGAATTTTCTCAAAAAATTATCAAACATATGCAAAAAAAATTTTAAATGGCATGTTTTTTGCAAGGACGTACCGGTACGTCCATGGGGGTAAAAGGGGTAATAACCTGATATCTATTTCATATGAAACCCAAATATTTGTTGACTTTTGTAGATGGAAATCATAGACATGGAATTCAGGTTAGGCCTGCACTATAGTCCATTTCTTTTAGCGATGCATATTTGCACCGACTCGCGGCGGTGCCCTTTTAGCTCGGAAAAGTTTCCCGATTGCTGATTGGTTAGAATTATATTGTCCAACCAATCAGCGATCCGGAAACTCTTCCGAGCTAAAAGGGTACCGCTGCGAGTTGGTGCAAATATGCATCGCTAAAAGAAATGGACTATAGGCGAAAATTTAACCAAATTTTTCTTACAAATAGCTGGAATAACTGCTTGGAACCAAGTTAGTTTTGTAAGTTGAGGGCCTTCCGTCATGTAAACATAATCAATATTCAAAATACAACGTGCCTAATCGGTATCTATCTACGACAAGGTGTCTGTTTCATCGATGGCGGTCCATTAACGGTTTTACATCGAACCAAACCGTAAATTTAAAATCTAAATAGTGTCATATGACTTTAAAATCATGTATATAGACAGTTTGTTGGTTTTATGACTTTGCTTGTTGATATAGCTGATGGACAAAATTGTACCACGTGCTACTCAAAGTAGCGATGGTAATAACAAAGACGTTCGTAACTGCCAACGTTAATGGCACAAAGACATCATGCTCAAATTAATTGACTCTAAACTGTATATATGTATTGAAGTTTAAATATTATTGGAACAAAACTCTGCTGTTCTTACAAATTTTGATTATAAATTGTTGGTATGAAAAAAGAAAAAAAGCCAGTAAAATTTTATTTTTTTCTTAAATGTTCTTTAATTATCCTCTATGTTTTAAGTATGAAGGGGGGGGGGGGTAAATTTAATGTGGTATAATCAATATAAATAAAAGATTTATTTATATGTACTTGTGGAATTCATCTTTGAAACTTAACTGTGAAAAATATAAAATCCTTAAGAATGCTTACAGCATCAAGTTATTAAATAAAATTATAATAATTTTAAAATATTAAAGTATTACTATAATCCACTTTTCTTGGAAAGTAATAAGGAATATTTTATTTCCAATAAATTTGCCCAACAATGAGACGTCAAAGTGGTGTTGGCATGGCAATTTTCATATGCCCAAAATTTAATCAGTAAGACATTAAAATATATACCAAAGAGCCACGTTCTACTCTTTTATTCGCCTAAAATATGCACCGTCATATTTTAATTATCAAAACTACCTGAAAGATATTGCCTTGATAAAGAGTAAATACTGAATATTAATAAGATTTAATATTCATATACTCGCCTGATGTTCATACCGCTTCTACGCAAAGCTATGTTGACATCTACCTCCAAAATATAAATTTCCCATTTTCCACCCATGCAAAATACCTCTGGAAATTATCACGCCATGTGGCGGTTGATGGCAATTAACCAGTCTAGGATATGAAACATTTCCTCTCGATTGTTAGTTCTCGAAGCCGAAAACCCGATCGTTAGTCTCTGGACTAAACTGATCAGTCGGGAGGCCATGTATATGAACATCAGGCGAGTATAAAAATAAATTTTAACATTAAAATTATTTTCATAAATCTCCCGTGATGTTCCTATTGCCGATTCACAACCAAAATTGGGCCATTGTTGAATTGTATACAGAAGGTCATCAACTTGAAAACATATGACTTATAAACATTTGGATAAACAAACACAAATCTAACTGACATTAACGGACAAAATAAAGAAATACTGTGAAACAATATACAGTATCATTTAATACAGTAAGTAACACGACATTAGTAATAACCCAATATCTATTTCATATGAAACCAAACTATTTGTTAACTTTAGTAGCTGGAAATCATAGGCATGGGCAAAATTTAAGAAAATTTAACTTGCAAGCAGCTTCTTGGAATCAATTAAGTTTATAAATTGAAGACTTACTGGTTGGAGACCTAAGGTATGTAAGAGGCCTCCTTTACCACAGAATATACCCACTCAACTTGGGAGTCATACCCAAAATGAGATGAGGGAAAACTTGGCGTACAGGGAGGAAATGAGGAAGACCTATAAGTCAATAAGATCTACTAGCGAAAGTTGGTATTTCGACAGAACGTCGTCTTGAGCAGAATCATGGTGCCAACCATCTTTATGGAAAAAAAGCTCTTGGCGGTGGAAATTCAAGAAGGTAAGGAGAAACATTAGTACAATAAGGAGACAAGGCATCATTTTATCTCTGCATACACTTACGTAGCCACCTTATCAATCCTATTAATATCTCGTCGTCGTCGTCGTCGGCGCCCACTCGTGTCCGAGTATTGGGTTCTGTCGTTAGCCATCAGCCTCCTATCAGAAGAAGGGTGGAGGAAACGACAGACTGCCTGTAGCTGGGTATATTGTTTTGGGTGGTCGTAGCTTTGCAACGGCCACGCACACACACTTGGCCCACATCGTTTTCACCACGGCTCAAGACATATGAGACAGGCGGCTTCTCGGATGTTGGTTGCATCGGGCTGCCGGGTTCTTGTTATGTCAAGGCCCGCCTTGTTGCCTGCCCGACAGGCATTGCCTTCTTCCGCTGGCGCTGGGAAGCTCCGCCGTTGGGGTCTTGTTTGGTTTGATTTTGGAGTTTTCCTTCTCCTAGCCTTTGCCTATATCTAATATGGAACCTAAAATATGAGGATCAGAGATTGTGCCGACTAAAGAGGAACACACTTGTTTCCCATGTTTAATCAATAAACCCACAATGGATGTCACAACCTTAGAAGTTCCATCTGAAATAGTTTTATCTAAACAATTCTAAAACTAATCAAATCAGATTTAGATCTTGATGGACTGCAAATGTTTCTTTGCAAAGGAGTATTTCATGACTTACATTTTTCTAGTAAGGGAGTTCTCAAACCCTTGACGTTGATTATACGTACCAGAGAAGTAATTTTATCTATCAATGCACAAGCAATTGATTTGTTACACATCTCGGAACAACTTTGTGTGGTAGGTCTTAACAAATAGAACCTGAATTAACAGATTATAAACAACACACAAGTAACTTAATTGGATACCCTTCACAAAACAAATGAATTATACAGTAATACAAAAATTTATTTCTATACTCACCGGACGCATACACTCCTGTATCCATACCGAGACACCTAACTCCTGTCCAGGTAAGTTTTCGATACCGCACCGCCCCTCCCCCCCTTGCATAAGAGAAGAGAGATTGATCAAGCACCCAGGAAAAACGTGATGCCTTTACCCGTAAAATTGATAAAATTTCCTCTTTTTCTTTCCTTTTAATATGCCTCAAATAAAGTAACGAGACTAGCGGTTAATGGCAAGAAGCGAAACAGTGATTCCTCAGAGGTGCTCTGTTATTTCAAGGGAAAAAACGCTGACCCCTTCAATCGGATCGACAGTGCGTGGGCTAGACCGAGCACTGTCTCTCTCGGGCGTAATCGAGGAAAGATCAGTCAGTCTCTCCCACAACTCCTGTCAACGGGTATTCCTGGACCTGTTCGCTGACATCATCTTTATCTTCTTTGAAGGACCTGCGTCTGAGGAATGTAACTAAGACGAGGCAGAGGAGGAGGAGCCCACCTGCTTCTTGCCAGCTTTCTTTCGGGTCGATGATTTGGAAATCAACGGTGACACTCCCAAACAGGAAGAGGCCCCTGTGCAGCAGATATAACACCAGCAGGTGGAACGCCCTTTGGCGCCAACACAGATGAACAGGGGGTTGAGAAGACAAACAAAGGACAGCCTCAAAAGTACCAGCGGAGATAAACCCTTCTCCCACCATGGACCACCAGTGTTGCCTATGGAAGACAAACCTCCGAGGTTCGAGTTGTTGTTGTACAGCTACATGTAGTGAGGGGATTAACGCACAAGGATGGTTAAAAGTTAGGTCTGCACATACATTCGTGACTTTACCTGGAAACGTCGGTATATCCATGTACTTTTAATTTATCCAGATTTACTTCAAGTGTTGTGGTAGACTATTGGAAACAAACCTGCCTGGCGATTGCTGGACTGGGGTTGGAGAGCCGCTCAAGCTTGATAGTTTCTTGTAGTCCCTGCAACCTCACACTCCTTGTGAGCTAAGGGTGTTTTGGGGGAGCCTAATAGGTCTACCTGCTGAGTCATCAGCAGCCATTGTCTGGCCCTCCTAGGTCCTTGCTTGGGTAGAGGGGGGGCTTGGATGCTGATCATATATGGTCAGTCTCTAGGATATTGTCTTATCTCTCACCTTTGCCATTTCTGAGCGACCTTTAAACAGCATGTTTACACACTGATCGGTTTATTCTAGAAAGCAAAAAAAAATAAAATAGCCAATATTTTAGAGACAGCAAGAGTATGTGTGTACTAAGCTATTTGCCACCGAATTAAAAGCTAAAAAAAACAAAATTTGCGAGGCAGCAAGAGTACGTGTGTACTAAACTACTTGCAGCCAAAGTCAAAAGCACTAGTCTTGATGACATAGACCCTGCCACCTGCCGGTATTTGTAACTACCTCGATTAACCCACTTCTCTGAGGTCACTCCTATTGAAGGACAATAGTTGGTACTTGTGTAGGAACCAATGTGTGTTATAACAATCACATCTGCAAGATAATATAGGAGTCGATATATACCTCACCCTATCATGTCGTATAGGAGCATTTTTAAATAAATTTCCTAAAATTCTGATTTTGCCTTAAATCAGATACGTAAGATCAGCTTTAGTATGACTTGGTGATTACTTATGGAGGAAAATGATCATCCTTGCATGTGCTATTACACAACCATTACCGATTATGTGAAATGATAAAATAATTGATTCATCAAATATCTTCATACTTGACTACAAGACTGTTCAGATAACAGTCTATTATTAACCCTTTTACCCCCACTATAAGGTTAAATTTCGAGCACATTTTGCTAAATAATCTTTTAAAATTGCTCTAAAAAGCTTAATTTTTGTCCTAGAAAGCTCAGGTTGGTCTCATTCTTTTGGAAAATGCCTGAAGTTTCTCGTAAAATTATCAAAAAAATGGAAAAATATGTAATTAACAGTGTTTTGCAAGAACGTACCGGTACGTCCTTTTGGGGGTGAAAGGGATAAGGGTCTATAAAACATGAAGAGACAAAACTTACTTTATGTAAATAAATCATACAAACATCACAGGTCACAAAACTAAACATTCTTAAAACGTTGTACTGTGACATCAAGTATTTTCTTTCTCTTGATGTTACTCGGTGTGGGTGGCGGTAATCCGGAACTAAAGCCGAGACCCTCTCGACCGACGGTGCTGGATGCCTCGATCTAGAATGTTAATATTGTGTTATAAAAGTTTTATATTATCCTTTATAATGTAGGAGCATTATTTCATTATTTTAAAATTATTATTACTATCATTACTAGCTAAGCTACAACCTTAGTTGCAAAAGCAGGATGCTATAAGCCCAAGGGCTCCAACAGGGAAAAATACCCCAGAGAGGAAGCAAAATATAGAAATAAATAAACAGAAGTAATGAACTGAAATAAAATATTTTAGGAACAGTAACAACATTGAAATAAATCTTTCATATATAAACTATAGCAAAAGAGAGGAAGAGAAATAAGATAGAATAGTGTACCCTCTAGTGTCTATTAACCCTTTTACCCCCAAAGGACGTCCTGGTACGTTTCACAAAACTCATCCCTTTACCCCCATGGACGTACCGGTACGTCCTTGCAAAAAAACTGTTATTTACATTTTTTTTTTTTTGCATATTTTTTATATTTTTTAGGAAACTGCAGGCATTTTCCAAGAGAATGAGACCAACCTGAACTATCTATGATGAAAATTAAGGCAATTTTGAAAAAATATACTGCAAAATGTGCTTGAAAAAAAATCACTCCTGGGGGTTACGGATTGGAAAGTTCCAAATAGCCTGGGGGTAAAAGGGTTAATACTTATATCCAACCCCTTATTGTTACTAGCTGTAACTCAGCGACACTTGAACATTCCTAACAATAAACAACCTTTAACGCCATAACAAACTATCGTTACATTGCTGTCCCTCCATTGCCTAAAGTTATATGCAACTATAGTACTTGAAAATATCAAAGAAAGTGCAGGAAGGGAGGCTGAGATGGTATGGACACCTGATGAGGAGAGATGAGGACCACGTTGGGAGACATACTATGGAGATGGAGGTTCAAGGAAGAAGAAGAAGAGGGAGACCAAGAAAGAGATGGAGATTTACAGGAGAAGGGGATTGATGAGGCAGAAGCGCAGGATAGAAAAAGATGGAAACGGCTCATCCACAACAGCGACCCCATATAAAAATGGGAAACAGCTGGGAAGAAGAAGATAGTACTTGAAAATACAAACTGATTAATACTTACCGGATTAACGATGCCAGGCTGTGATTTTCCAAGGGTCTCGCCTTTCGACCAACCCATTTTCTTCAGCATTTTGAAACCTTTGTTGGTATCCTTCAACGCACTGTAAGGACGGAAAGGGTTTCAATATACGTGAGAGATAAGAAACACATCTTGTATCACTTAACCCTTTTACCCCCAAAGGACGTACTGGTACGTTTCACAAAACCCATCCCTTTACCCCCATGGACGTACCGGTACGTCCTTGCAAAAAAATGCTATAAAAATTTGATTTTTCATATTTTTGATAATATTTTGAAAAAATTCAGGCATTTTCCAAGAGAATGAGACCAACCTGACCTCTCTATGACAAAAATTAAGGCTATTAGAGCAATTTAAAAAGAATATACAGCAAAATGTGCTGGGGAAAAAAATAACCCCTTGGGGGTTAAGGGTTGGAAATTTCCAAAGAGCCTGGGGGTAAAAGGGTTAAGCTAGATGAAATTTTGAAGAATTATCACATGTGAATTTGATTCACAATAAGAGATCTACTGTATTTTTTTTTCTGAATACTGGATGATAGGAAAATTTCAATGCCAATATGGGTATTATTATTATTATTTTCTGATCTTGGGTAGTGTCATAGCCTCCGTACCATGGCCTTCCACTGTCTTGGATTAAAGTTTTCTAGCTTGAGGGTATACTAGGGCACGCTGTTCTATTTAATTTCTCTTCCTTTGAATTTTTTTCAAGTTTATATAGTTTATATATGAAGGATCAAATTTAATGTTGTTACTGTTTTTTTTTTATTTTTATTGATTATTCTTCTCTTGTAGTTTGTTTATTTTCTTGTTTCCTTTCCTCACTGGGCTACATTTCCCTGTTGGAGCCCTTGGGCTTAAACATTTTGCTTTTCCAACTAGGGTTATAGCCTAGCTTGTAATAATAATAATGATAATAAAAGCTAAGCTGCCACCCTGATGGAAAAGCAGGATGCTATAACCCCAAGGGCTCAACCGTAGAAAACAGTCCTTTGAGGAAAGGAAATAATGAAACATATGGAATAGTGTACCTGAGCATACCCTCAAGGAATAGAACTCTAACATTAAGGTTAACTTTTTCGTTATTTCTACAGCTAATCAAAAATGCTTTACTAACAGCATTGCAAAATACCAATCACATGTTGAAAATGCATCATTTGTCTCCTAAATCATTAAAAAGATTCTACAAAGACAAATACGATTAAGCTCATGTTCACTATACACTATATCCTATTTGTTTCTTATTTCCAAGACACAAAACTACATAGTTAAATCACTGCTCTAATTATCAGTATTCTACTTCTCCATACATTAACAATTTTAAAGACTGAGCAATAAACATTGAAACACAATAAGATAATAAGATATTAGGAAAGTTAACTGCATCTCCAGTCTAGCAAAAACTAAAAAGTAAAGTGCTTTCAAATTGCTCATCGGTGATCATTCCAAGTTCTACTGTATAGTGCACCCGTTACAATTGCGTAAAATGTAAATGGCTCACTCCACGATTTGACCAAACTGAAATTCTGTACAGTATCTAACTCCAGACATTGATCCCAAGAAGTATATACCGCACCCCTAAAATGGAATTCAGATGAATAAATTAATACTCCACCTAATTATTAACCCTTTTACCCCCAAAGGACGTACTGGTACGTTTCACAAAAGCCATCCCTTTACCCCCATGGACGTACCGGTACGTCCTTGCAAAAAAATGCTATAAAAATTGGTTTTTCATATTTTTTGATAATTTTTTGAGAAAATTCAGGCATTTTCCAAGAGAATGAGACCAACCTGACCTCTCTATGACAAAAACTAAGGCTGTTAGAGCAATTTAAAGAAAATATACTGCAAAATGTGCTGGGAAAAAAATAACCCCTTAGGGGTTAAGGGTTGGAAATTTCCAAATACCCCGGGGGTAAAAGGGTTAAAAGCGCTTCCGTCATACTCACACTTGCGTCGAGGCAACTTCCGTCTTCTCGTACGGGTTGTCCGAACCCTTTTCTTTCCGTCTCTTCGAAGCGCGGTCTTCATAATCCGCAGGAAGCTGTACAGGTTTGCTCACTTCAACGCCATATTTTTTTTTCAACGCTTTCAAGGCTTTTCTGCGCATTTTCTCGGCCGATGCTTTCACTTTCCGAAATTCGTCATCTGCAAGGGGAAAACCCAAATATTTATGTCGGTTTTCCCACTCCAATCCAGAGGAATAGTCACTATAACATCATGAGGCATAAAGCATATATATACACTATTACAAAGCTTAAGAGATGTAAAATTATTAACCCTTTTACCCCCAAAAGGACGTACTGGTACGTTTCACAAAACTCATCCCTTTACCCCCATGGACGTACCGGTACGTCCTTGCAAAAAACTGCTATTTAAATTTTTTTTGCATATTTTTTATCATTTTTTGAGAAACCAGGCATTTTCCAAGAGAATGAGACCAACCTGACCTCTCTATGACAAAAATTAAGGCTGTTAGAGCAATTTAAAAAAAATATACTGCAAAATGTGCTTGAAAAAAAATAACCCCTGGGGGTTAAGGGTTGGAAAGTTCCAAAAAACCTGGGGGTAAAAGGGTTAACAGCCATTGTCAAGAACATCAATCTTTCCAAGTATAATAAATATGGTATTTCTATCAGTTAAAATAAACTATTTATGCAATGATTATCACTTTCCTTTCCCTCTATTACTTACTCAGTTGTGGTTGATTTGCAAGGACTAACCCCGGTTCGCATTCGTTACAGCTTAGGTACCCCGGATGTATGTGGCATTTCAGCTTGACCGATCCAAACTGTAGTTCCCATCCATGACCCACCTGAAATTTTGATACGTAATACAGCGTACCGAAGTCTCCAGCATTAAATGTGAAAAGACAACTGCGATACGTAACACAGCATACCGAAGTCTCCAGGATTACATGTGAAAAGACAATTACGATACGTAATACAGCGTACCGAAGTCTCCAGGATTAAATGTGAAAAGACAACTGCGATACGTAACACAGCGTACCGAAGTCTCCAGTATTAAATGTGAAAAGACAATTGCGATACGTAATACAGCGTACCGAAGTCTCCAGTATTAAATGTGAAAAGACAAAGTCAAATAGTCATACAATAATTCCTTTGGTTGGTTAATCTGTTTATTTATTTACTGACTTCATCACTGGTACTTTACCAATATCATAATGGCAACAGGTAAGGATATACAGTCAACACCATAATTTTTAATATCTGAATTTTTTTTATGAATATATACATCAACAAATTCTTTGCAAATACTGTAAACAAAAATCAAAAAGTAATTCTTAGTTTTCATAGCTATACAAACCCAAATTACTTTTAAGTGAGTTCCACAGGGCACTAGAATTGTTGAAAGGCACAGGCCTACACGGCTGAGAACTTTGAAGCATGACGTGGGAGATGATGAATGGAGATAGAGGGTATCTTTGCAAAGATCTGGCAGTAATTTTAGCCTTCTAGAGTGTTGTAAATGCTGTCGAGGCTCTGCAGTTACAGCCAGTGATTTTGAAATAAGGAAGGTCTTCAGCAAATCTGAAACGGCTGTTGAAATAGTTAACAGGGTAGTTAACCGCAGGTGGTGAGTGCAGACGAGTAACCCAGCCAACTACCCTCTCAAAAACTTTTCACTTTTGACATTTGGCTCAGAAATGAGAGGTCTAGCTTGAAAAATACAAATCAATTTTGTCAAACAGGTCAAACTGCCTTTCCACTAGGCAGATTCTGGAGTTGAAAACTCTGACGTCTTTGCAAAGTACGTCACAGCGCCTGAATACTGGTCAAGCCATGAGAATGCTTAGAGGGTGGCCATGGCTCCTGACTTGGAGGCAGAAGAAGGATGTGGATTCTGTTCTGAGTCTCTGCAAGGAAAGGCTCCCTAATAGAGCAGACACCGACGGGTCATTCGGGTAAAACGCGACGAGTGATCGGATCCAATGACGGAAAAAGCAACGTAATCGGGTAGATGACGAACCTGGCTTTTCGACTTCAGAGAAAGAATGATCTCAGGTGTTATACCCTTCCCTCTGTTGATCATGGTTGGGAACTGACCCTAACCCTGTTCTCATTAGCGCAAGACCGTGGACAGTCCACCAACGACCCCTGGCTGCAAGCTGCAAGCTCTCCACACCATCTTTAAAAGGTGATATTTCCTCGATTCGGTCTTCCAATTAACTCCCAAAATATAAGGGAGCAGTGCTACACCGTCCAGGTATGAAAAGTGAAGGAGGGCAATAAAGTTGCTCTGATACAGAAAGAATGCTCGGGACCCCAATGAAACTAAGCATTCTCGATTGGTCTAACTCACGGGGTAGTCGGGCCAACCATCCATGCCACGACCACAAGCCCCATGGAGTCAAGAGCCAGCCGGGAACTGTAAATCTCACCTGAAAGAGGTGAGATTGCCAGGTATCTTACAGGACTCTCCAATCAGCCTTCCTGGAATCCTTCAACTTTTTGAGATGAGAAGTGTCAGAATCAGGAAGAGGAGGAGGAGCTGGAAGAGGAAATGGACAAGCTAATTCAATTTTTCTCCCCCAGAGGGAGGAACCACAACACTGAGTCTCACTCACCAGGAAAGTGGGTAGACACTTTACCTTGCACTGGGAATGAAGTCCAAAGCTCTTAAACCACGGCAATCTGTACGAGAAATAGAATTTAACCATTCCCTTGAATGAGCACTGAAATCACCCACAAACATAAAAGAGGCCTTTCAATCATCTTCCTGCATCTAAGGGCAACTCTACTTTTAAAATATATCTTGAGTACATTCTTCAACATTAACCTAGTTTCAATCCTCTTTCCCATATATGTTTTTCAACCATGACTATGCATTCATATCACAATATTTTAGTCAAATGACTAAAGAGAGGAAAGGCTATATAAATCCATAGCCACTTTAAAGGATTTGAATAAAGGATATGTTCAACAGGCACCAGTCAACCAAATGGTCTTGTTTAGATCTGAAGGCTTTCACGATTTCTTCATCTGCTTTAATCTTCTTCGTGTGGTGTAATTGATTGGCGCTACGTTCAATAAACGTAATCTTTTATTGTCTTTTCCATATTAATTCCTTCCACATACCTTCATGAATTCTTATACATACATACATTTACCAAGGCACCTCCCCAAATTTTAGGGGGTAGCCATCATCAAACAAAAGAAACAAAAAAGGGGCCCTCTCCTCTCTACATACCTCCTCAATAAATCGTGAATACCTTACTAATAAATATTAAATGCATTGAATAACTTTAAAAAGAGTTCAGAAAGTATAGAAACAAATTAAACTTCAAAAGAATTAAATAAAGAGACAAATGGACGTTCAAGGACTCCTCGGTATCATTACAAATCTAATAAACTTCCTGTACCGAACATCCATTAACCTCACCTCAACTTCGTCGCTGGGTTCGCCCGGTACGCAGATACAAGTGCCGTTGATGAAAGTGCCGTTTTCGCTTCCGAGATCTTTGACGAAGTAATGGTGATCCTCCGGTCCATCCGATTTATAAGAAAATTCGGCATGCTCCTGAAATAACAAATTTGGAAATAATTTGTATTTTTCCTAACATACAAACCTGGAGCTATTTATAGGGGTATAGACTTTCAGCTGCGCCGAAAGTATAGTACCCCTATAAATAGCGAAGGTTTGTATCTGTGTCAAAACAAACAGGAGATTAAGATGTCAGTTAAAACTTTCATGGAAACAACTACAGAAGGTCCTTAACTTACAAACTTAATTGGTTCAAAGCAGCTGTTTGTAAGTTAAATTTTGTTAGATTTTAGCTTAACCCTTTTACCCCCAAAGGACGTACTGGTACGTTTCACAAAACTCATCCCTTTACCCTCGTGGACGTACCGGTACGTCCTTGCAAAAAAATGCTATTTAATTTTTTTTTGCATATGTTTGATAATTTTTTGAGAAAATTCAGGCATTTTCCAAGAGAATGAGACCAACCTGACCTCTCTATGACAAAAATGAAGGCTGTTAGAGCAATTTAAAAAAAAATATACTGCAAAATATGCTGGGAAAAAAAATAACCCCTTGGGGGTTAAGGATTGGAAACTTCCAAATAGCCTGGGGGTAAAAGGGTTAAGGTAGGCCTAACCTGAATTCCATGCCTATGATTTCCAGCTACAAAAATCAACAAATAATCGGGTTTCATATGAAATAGATATCAGGTTATTCCAAATGTTGTTTTGCTTACTGTATTGCGTTTTTATATCTGAATGTTTGTAAGTCAAAAGATCCTAAGTTTGGGACCTTCTAAGTAAACTCTGTCTCCCTCATAAATAGTAGGTCATGGACAGGGGCTTCTCAGCATCCGGATCTCAGAATTGATAATGTTTCTTTAACTTTGTATGACTTTTAGAATTTTAGTTGTTATTCTTGACAGCAAATTTACTTTAGAGAAACACATTAGGTCTGTGTCTTCTTCAATTGCACCAAAAAATTGGCTTATTAATAAAGTCTTTCAAGATTTTCGGTGATCAAGCTATTTCTGAAGAAGAGTTTTAATTCTTTCATTCTACCTTGTTCCTAGTATTGTTCTCCTTTCTGGTCTTCAGCTGCTGATTCAACTACCAAAGTTCCACTTACAAATATACAAAAATGCAAATCCAACTGAAATCATAAGTCTTACATATTGTATCAGTGGCCACTTTCCTCTTGGTAGGGGTAGAAGAGACTCTTTAGCTATGGTAAGCAGCTCTTCTAGGAGAAGGACACTCCAAAATCAAACCATTGTTCTCTTGTCTTGGGTAGTGCCATAGCCTCTGTACCATGGTCTTCCACTATCTTGGGTTAGAGTTCTCTTGCTTGAGGGTACACTCGGCCACACTGTTCAATCTAGTCTCTCTTCCTCTTGTTTTGTTAAAGTTTTTATAGTTTATAAAGGAAATATTTATTTCAATGTGTTTACTGTTCTTAAAATATTCTATTTTTCCTTGTTTCCTTTCCTCACTGGGCTATTTTCCCTGTTGGGGCCCCTGGGCTTATAACATCCTGCTTTTCCAACTAGGGTTGTAGCTTAGCATTTAATAATAATAATAATAATAATAATAATACCCCCAGGCTATTTGGAACTTTTCAACCCTTAACCCCCAGGGGGTTATTTTTTCCCAGCACATTTTGCAGTATATTTTTTTTAAATTGCTCTAACAGCCTTAATTTTTATCATAGAGAGGTCAGGTTGGTCTCATTCTCTTGGAAAATGCCATAAGTTTCTCAAAAAATTATCAAAAATATGAAAAAAAAAAATTTATAGCATTTTTTTGCAAGGACGTACCGGTACATCCATGGGGGTAAAGAGATGGGTTTTGTGAAACGTACCAGTACGTCCTTTGGGGGTTAAAGGGTTAGAAAATATATAATTCAATGCTATAAGCAAGAGGTCATTTTCAATATGAAACAGGACTATTTGTCGGCTTTTGCAGCCGAAAATCGTTGGCATGCGAGATAGGTGGGGGCTACCCCGGGCCAAAACTTAACCCTTTCACCCCAAAAAGGACGTACTGGTACGTTTCACAAAACTCATCCCTTTACCCCCATGGACGTACCGGTACGTCCTTGCAAAAAACTGCTATTTACATTTTTTTTTTGCATATTTTTTATCATTGTTTGAGAAACTTCAGGCATTTTCCAAGAGAATGAGACCAACCTGATCTCTCTATGACGAAAATTAAGGCTGTTAGAGCAATTTAAAAAAAATATACTGCAAAATGTGCTTGAAAAAAAAATGTCCCTTGGGGGTTAAGGGTTGGAAAGTTCCAAATAGCCTGGGGGTAAAAGGGTTAATAAACTTTGAATTACAAACAGCTTTTCGGAACCCATTAAGTTTGTAAGGTGAGAACTTTCCGTATACTTTCTGTATACTCATTCAGATTATTCAACGGCATCTACCAAATTACAATATAGGATCAAGAGACATACCTCACTAACGTCGTCATCCATCAGCTGAATCAAGTTATTGGTGTTCGTTCCGACTCTTCCACCTATGATGGTCACCAAGTGGAGATCGCCCACTTTCACCGTGTCAACGCCACTCTCTGTCACCATCAGCCTTATGGATGGAGGAATTTTACCTTGGTCTTCTGAAAAAATATTTTGTTTTTATCTAGATTGAAAAAATGCAAACCAGACAATAGCTAGGTTAAGTAAAATTTGGAAATCAAATCGCCTCAAATTACATATAAAAATCAGGCTATATATCAGTTTGGAAAGATCGGTGTTACTATATGGACATAAGTCATGGTCTGACAATGAAACTATCTCCAACAGATTTTGTAGATTTGAGAACAAAGCCCTCAGAAGAATATTGGGAGTTAAATGGCAGGACAGGATTGAAAATGAAACTATAAGGGAGGAGCAACAAACTCCTTGTGAAAAATATAAAAAATTTAAAAAGAAACTATATTTAAATATTTCCTAAACATGTTATTTTTATTAATAAAATAAATTTTTGAATATACTTACCCGATAATCATGTAGCTGTCAACTCCGTTGCCCGACAGAATTCTATGGAGGGATACGCCAGCTATCACAATACTAGAAGGGGGTGTACTTACCAGCGCCACCTGTGGCCAGGTACTCAAGTACTTCTTGTTGACACCTCCTCAATTATTCCTCGGTCCACTGGTTCTCTCTGGGGAGGAAGGGAGGGTCGATTAAATCATGATTATCGGGTAAGTATATTCAAAAATTTATTTTATTAATAAAAATAACATTTTTCAATATTAAACTTACCCGATAATCATGTAGCTGATTCACACCCAGGGAGGTGGGTGAAAACCAGTGTACAAGATTAAAGGATAGCTAAGTATCCCATATTTCATATAACAGTTATCTCAAATAACAATGAAATAATAAGTACCTGGTAAGGAAGTCGAATAGAACCGTTACTCTGCCTCTTTATTTAAAGTTCGTCTTCCTTACTGAGCGCAGCGTTCCTCTTGGAGGCTGAATCAACCCAAAGGTGCCAAAGTACACGGGGTTGCAACCCCTACTAAAGGACCTCTACCAAACCTTTAACCCAGGCGCTTCTCAAGAATGAATAGACCACCCGCCAAATCCAAGGATGCGGAAGGCTTCTTAGCCTACCGTAACAACCATAAAAACAACAATAAAAGTATTCAAGAGAAAGGTTAAAAAAGGTTATGGGATTAAGGGAATGTAGTGGCTGAGCCCTCACCTACTACTGCACTCGCTGCTACGAATGGTCCCAGGGTGTAGCAGTTCTCGTAAAGAGACTGGACATCTTTCAGATAAAATGATGCAAACACTGACTTGCTCCTCCAATAGGTTACATCCATTATGCTCTGCAGAGAACGGTTTTTATTAAAGGCCATCGAAGTAGCTACGGCTCTTACTTCGTGGGTCCTTACCTTCAGCAATGCAAGGTCTTCCTCCTTTAAGTGAGAATGTGCTTCTCTGATCAGAAGCCTTATATAATACGAAAGCCCATTCTTGGACATGGGTCTCGAGGGTTTCTTGATGGCACACCATAAGGCTTCTGACTGTCCTCGAATAGGTTTAGACCTCTTAAGATAATATTTGAGAGCTCTGACAGGGCAAAGAACTCTCTCTAGTTCGTTACCTACCATGTTGGAGAGGCTAGGTATTTCGAACGATCTAGGCCAAGGACGTGAAGGAAGCTCGTTCTTTGCTAGGAATCCAAGCTGAAAAGAACATGTTGCAGATTCGGTTGTGAAACCAATGTTCTTGCTGAAGGCATGAACCTCACTGACTCTCTTAGCTGTTGCAAGGCAAACGAGAAAAAGAGTCTTGAGGGTAAGGTCCTTGAAGGAAGCTGACTGGAGAGGTTCGAACCTAGATGTCATAAGGAACCTTAAGACTACGTCTAGATTCCAGCCTGGAGTGGAAAAACGACGTTCTTTAGACGTCTCAAAAGACTTAAGAATGTCTTGAAGGTCCTTGTTGGAAGACAGGTCCAAACCTCTGTGGCGGAGAACTGAAGCCAACATACTCCTATATCCTTTAATCGTAGGTGCTGAAAGGGATCTCTCATTCCTAAGATGTAGAAGGAAGTCAGCTATTTGGATCACAGAGGTATTGGTAGAGGATATTGAATTGGCTCTACACCAGCTTCGGAAGACCTCCCACTTAGACTGGTAGACTCTACGAGTGGAAACCCTTCTTGCTCTGGCAATCGCACTGGCTGCCTCCTTCGAAAAGCCTCTAGCTCTAGCGAATCTTTCGACAGTCTGAAGGCAGTCAGCCGAAGAGCGTGGAGGTTTGGGTGCAACCTGTCTACGTGAGGTTGACGTAGAAGGTCCACTCTTAGAGGTAGAGTCCTCGGGAAGTCGACTAGCCATTGAAGTACCTCTGTGAACCATTCTCTTGCAGGCCAAAGGGGAGCAACCAGCGTCAGCCGTGTCCCTTCGTGCGAGACGAATTTCTGCAGAACTTTGTTTATTATCTTGAACGGAGGGAATGCGTACAGGTCGAGATGGGACCAGTTCAGTAGAAAAGCATCCACATGAACTGCTGCAGGGTCTGGAACAGGGGAACAATACAGCGGAAGTCTCTTGGTTATGGAGGTGGCAAACAGATCTATGGTAGGTTGACCCCACAAGGTCCAAAGTTTGTTGCACACACTCTTGTGGAGGGTCCATTCCGTGGGAATGACCTGATTCCTTCTGCTTAGGCGATCTGCTGAAACGTTGATATCGCCCTGAATGAACCTCGTGACCAGAGAGAGGTTTAGACCTCTTGACCAAATGAGGAGGTCCCTTGCGATCTCGTATAGGCTCCTCGAATGGGTCCCTCCTTGCTTGGAGATGTAAGCCAAGGCTGTGGTATTGTCTGAGTTCACCTCCACCACTTTGCCTAGCAGGAGGGACTTGAAGTTCAACAGGGCTAGATGAACTGCTAGCAGCTCCTTGCAGTTGATGTGGAGTAATCCTTGTTCCTCGTTCTACATTCCCGAGCATTCCCGTCCGTCCAAGGTTGCACCCCAGCCCGAGTCCGATGCATCTGAGAAGAGATGAAGATTGGGGGTCTGAATGGCCAATGATAGACCCTCCTTGAGAAGGAGGTTGTGCTTCCACCACAGGAGAGTGGTCTTCATCTCTTGGTTGATAGGGATAGAGACTGCTTCTAGAGTCGAACCCTTGTCCCAATGAGCTGCAAGATGGAATTGAAGAGGGCGGAGGTGGAGTCTCCCTAGCTCGACAAACAGGGCCAGTGATGAGAGGGTCCCTGTGAGACTCATCCACTGTCTCACTGAGCAACTGCTCCTCTTCAGCATGCTCATGATGCACTCTAGGGCTTGGCTTATCCTGGGGGCCGATGGAAAAGCCCGAAAATCCTGACTCCGAATCTCCATTCCCAGGTACACAATGGATTGGGAGGGAATGAGTTGAGACTTCTCTATATTGACTAATAGACCTAGGTCTCTGATTAAGTCTAAAGTCCAATTGAGATTCTCCAGACAACGACGACTCGTGGAGGCTCTCAACAGCCAGTCGTCTAGGTACAGGGAGGCTCTGATGTTCGACAAGTGTAGGAATTTTGCTACATTCCTCATCAGATGAGTAAAGACCATAGGAGCTGTGCTTAGGCCAAAACACAGGGCTTGGAATTGATAGACAACCTTTCCGAAAACGAATCTCAGGAAAGGTTGGGAGTCTGGATGAATAGGAACGTGAAAGTATGCATCTTTCAAGTCCAACGAGACCATCCAGTCCTCCTGTCTGACCGCTGCTAAGACCGACTTGGTCGTCTCCATCGTGAACGTCTGCTTGGTGACATACTCGTTGAGAGCGCTGACGTCCAGCACCGGTCTCCAACCTCCTGTCTTCTTGGCCACAAGAAAGAGACGGTTGTAGAAGCCCGGGGATTGATGGTCCCGGACTATAACCACTGCCTTCTTCTGCACAAGTAGCGACACCTCCTGTTGCAATGCTAGCCTCTTGTCCTCTTCTTTGTAGTTGGGAGAGAGGTTGATGGGCGATGTGGTCAGAGGTGGTTTGAGGCAGAATGGAATCCTGTAACCGTTCCTCAGCCAACTGACAGACTGTGCGTCTGCACCTCTCTTCTCCCAGGCTCGCCAGAAGATCTTGAGTCTGGCTCCTACTGTTGTCTGGAGAAGCGGAGAGTCAGTTTTTTCCTTTAGATGTTCTGGATCCTTTCCTAGACTTGCTCCTGTGAGAGTCTGGACGGGAGCTTCCTCGGCTGGGGGCTCTACCACGAAAGGGCGGTATGAACCTCGTGGCAGGGGTATCAGCCACTGGGGAGCGATAAGTCTTGGGGACTGAGGTAGCAACCTTAGACTTACGAGCCGATGAGGCTACAAGATCGTGCGTATCCTTTTGTATCAGGGCAGCAGACAAGTCCTTAACTAGCTCTTCGGGAAAGAGGAACTTCGAGAGCGGAGCAAAAAGGAGTTGTGACCGTTGGCAAGGTGTAATGCTGGCGGAAAGGAAGGTACACAGTTGTTCCCTTTTCTTCAACACCCCTGATACAAACATCGACGCTAGCTCACCCGATCCATCTCTGATGGCCTTATCCATGCAGGACATTAATAGCATGGCAGAATCTTTGTCCGCAGGAGAGGTTTTCTTGCTGAGGGCCCCCAGGCACCAGTCGAGAAAGTTGAACATTTCAAATGCTCTAAACATCCCTTTCAGTAAGTGATCCAGGTCTGAGAAGGTCCAACAAACCTTCGAGCGCCTCATAGCAGTTCTCCGAGGCGAGTCTACCAGACTTGAGAAGTCAGCCTGGGCAGAGGCAGGTACTCCCAAGCCTGGTGCTTCCCCTGTGGCATACCAAACGCTCGCTTTCGAAGTGAGCTTCGTTGGAGGGAACATGAAGGAAGTCTTGCCAAGGTGTTGTTTAGACTGCAGCCACTCCCCTAAGATCCTTAAAGCCCTCTTAGAGGATCTAGCTAGGACAAGCTTAGTATACTTGGATTCGTCCACGTCTGATGAGGGATCCAGGTGTGCCTCCTCATCATCCGACACCTCATCACCAGAGTGTAGCGAAGAGATCGGACAAGAATGCTGAACCGCAGAGTCAGAACGGGTAGGAACAATAACAGTGGTTTCCTCTTCAAGTAACTGTTGAGGGAAAACCTGAGGCTCAGACTGCAAAGGCTGAACAACAGACGAAGCAGAAGGAAGGCGCATGGGTGGAGGAGGTTGACTCCTAGCAAGAGAGGTTGAACCCAAGGATTGCGCTTGCTGAGCGGAGGATGGAGGCGGAGTAGCAAGTTCCTGTTCCTGTGATATGAGCGGAGCATGATGAGGTTGAGGCTGCGCAGAACAAGGTAAAGTTCTCGCAAGCTGAGGCTCCTGAGGCGCAAGTCCAGGGTGTAGAGGAGCTTGCCTTGAGGAGGGTTGAGCTCGCTGCAGCGAGAGCTGAGGAGACTGACTCATGGACGGGAGAGGTTGTTGTACCTCAACCGAGAGTTGCACCACTGGTGGAGCAGCAAGGGGAGGCGGAGGAAGAGTGGAATAATCCTCCTGATCCCAAAGTAAAGGTTGCCTTAAAGAAGGCTGAGGCTGAACACCACTGGGAACAGCGAACTCAGAATGTGGCTCAACATCGTACGCCTGGCAGATGGTGCTGCGACCAGGCGGAGCAAGCGCAGGCGGGGCGAGCGCAGGCGGAGCGAGAACAGGCGAAGGGAGTGTAGGCGGAGGCGGAGGTGCAACACTCTCAGCCCGACACTCACGCATCAAGTCCGAAAGCTGTGCTTGCATGGACTGAAGCAGAGTCCACTTGGGATCGGCAGAAACGACAGTAGACTGAGGTAAAGCCTTAACAGTCGAGCTCTGTTGTGGCAGAACCCTACTCCTCTTGGGCGGAGTACAGTCGACAGATGACTGAGGCGAGTCAGAGCTGAGCCAATGACTGCAACCTGGCTGAGCACTCGCGGACTGGACTCTACGTTTAAGCGGTCTCGAGACCTGAGACCAACGTTTCTTCCCTGACAGTTGATCAGCGGACGAGATAAAGACGGGCTCAATCGTCTGCAGGTGGGAGTGACGGTCTTTGGAAGACACGCCCGCAACCACCGAGGATAATTCTGTGCGCCTAACAAGGCCTGCCGAACCCTTATGCCCTTCGACATTGCTTCTCCCCTGGGCTTGGGAGCTTGCAAGAGGTCCCGGACTGGGAGGACGACTGGCTCGCACAGAAAAATCCTCACGCACCACACTGGCACTAACACTAGCACTTGGCACTGCACTGACACTAGCACTCGTCACAGCACTGGCACTAACTCCACCCACTGCACTCTTGACCTTCAGTTCTTTAACTTCGGCCATCAGAGACTTATGGTCACTTACCACTGACTCTACTTTATCGCCTAAAGCCTGAATAGCACGCAAAACAACTGACATATCAGGCGGAGGGCACACAGTAGGTTCGGGGGTAGCCACTACAGGGGTAGGAAAAGGTAGGGGATCATGAGGTGAGGAAAACAGTGAAGAGTGAGAAGAACTCCTCCTAACTCTACCTCTCTCTAACTTAGTTGAATATTTCAAAAGACTGACAAATTCCAATTCCGAAAGTCCGGCGCATTCCTCACATCGATTTTCTAACTGACAGGGCCTGTCCCTACAGTCAGAACAAGCGGTGTGAGGATCTACCGAGGCCTTCGGAATACGCCTATTGCAAGACCTACATCGTCTATGGGAGGGGGCTTGCGAAATGTCAGACATCTTGAATCCAAAGAGTTAGCCAAAGGGGGTTCCAAAAACAAGCAAAAATCGTTAACCGTTAATCAGGACTATATAAAAGCTATCTAGCTAATATAAGAAGGTTTCCAGTAAAGCGACAGCCGTTAATCTGAGAGAATACTTCACCAATTAGCCGTGAATAAACTCGAAGACCATAAGCGTATCCCAGAACGTCTTGCCGGAAGCACGACAGAGGAATAATTGAGGAGGTGTCAACAAGAAGTACTTGAGTACCTGGCCACAGGTGGCGCTGGTAAGTACACCCCCTTCTAGTATTGTGATAGCTGGCGTATCCCTCCATAGAATTCTGTCGGGCAACGGAGTTGACAGCTACATGATTATCGGGTAAGTTTAATATTGAAAAATTAAATTTAAACTAAATCTATATTAAACAAGCATTCAAACTAAAAAGTTCAATTAGCCATTCAATCATACCATTACAGAAGGTCCTCAACTTAAAAAACATTCGAATATACAAAAACAAATTCAACTGAAATTATAAATCGTGGATATTGTATCAGAAGTTTAAATACAGTACTGTAATATGATAAAGAAATACTGTAAGAAAACAATATATATTTGATACAGTAAGCCAAACATCATTTGCAATAGCCTGACATTTCATATGAAGCGAAACTATTTGTTGCCTTTTGCAGATGAATTTAAGTTAGGCGTACCCTTGGCCTAAATCTAAAAAAGATTAAACTTACAAGCAACTTTTGGAACCTATTAAGTTTGCAAGGATCTTCTCCATTATCTTTTCCTTCTAGATACATACATACATATAACAAGGCACAACCCCCAATTTTGGGGGGTAGCCGACATCAAACAAATGAAAAAAAGGGGACCTTTGCTCTCTATGTTCCACCCAGCCCGCTAGGGTACCACAGCCCACCTTTCCCCGTTATCCACCAAAGATTAAACTTCATAACGCTGAATCACCTACAGCTGCTACATCCGCGGTCATCCAAGGCACCGGAGGAAGCAGCAGGGCCTACCAGAACTGCGTCACAATCGCTCACCATTCAATCCTATTTCTAGCACGCTCTCTTGCCTCTCTCACATCTATCCTCCTATCACCCAGAGCTTTCTTCACTCCATCCATCCACCCAAACCTTGGCCTTCCTCTTGTACGCCATTCATTCCTATTTCTAGCACGCTCTCTTGCCTCTCTCACATCTATCCTCCTATCACCCAGAGCTTTCTTCACTCCATCCATCCACCCAAACCTTGGCCTTCCTCTTGTACGCCATTCATTCCTATTTCTAGCACGCTCTCTTGCCTCTCTCACATCTATCCTCCTATCACCCAGAGCTTTCTTCACTCCATCCATCCACCCAAACCTTGGCCTTCCTCTTGTACGCCATTCATTCCTATTTCTAGCACGCTCTCTTGCCTCTCTCACATCTATCCTCCTATCACCCAGAGCTTTCTTCACTCCATCCATCCACCCAAACCTTGGCCTTCCTCTTGTATGCCATTCATTCCTATTTCTAGCACGCTCTCTTGCCTCTCTCACATCTATCCTCCTATCACCCAGAGCTTTCTTCACTCCATCCATCCACCCAAACCTTGGCCTTCCAAATACTAAATATAATTTTGAAACGTAAATGCAATAAACTCGAAAGGGAATTCTTACCAGGGAAATTCATCGATGAAAAGCCTCCCGTGTTAATTGCCGCAGCTTGGCCTCCATCGACCTGTTGAGCATATACTGGAATTTAAAATGAAATCATTGTAAAAACCTTATTAGTTGTGGTTTTCATCACATGTACTCATGAGTACAACAGTAAGATATGAATGAAACGGACCGATGTAGACGAGTCCGAATACCTACTGAATGTTCCAGTTATTAAAAATGAGGAAAGCGGTCAGGTTAAGTAAAACTGTCAAATTTTACTTAGGATTCTCGACCGTACAATCCGAAGAAACCGGGTGATCTAATGAGTGAAACTGGATTAATTCCAGAATTTTTTTTAGTAAAAAAATTCCTTAGAATTAATAGAAGCTGGAATTTCTTGTAGGAGAAAATGCAGAAGTTGTAACTGATGATTTACACCAAGTAGAATCAATTTCCTGATTAAGCTTATTGTGGTGTTTCTCAATTTGAAAGTTTGTGAAAGTATCAGGAGAGGAAAGGAAATACTGGAGAAATGACACAACCAAATCCCAATTGCAACAAAGAGCGTCTATAAAATTACCTATTACTTGGACAACTGCATTCACTATGAAACGGTTTATAGATTTCTTGAAGAACCGTCTCATTTCCAGGCCAAATGAGAATGAATAGTCATGTATGATACCAGTGGATGTAAGAGTTACTAATGACAAATATATCTTTAACTTATCCTATGTACAGGTGAATTTTCAAACAGCCAGAGCCTCTGTTAACGCTACAAAACATGCCAATCAGAAGCTTAGTTTAGAGAAGTACACGCTGACTTGGGTGAACCCTAAGAGAATTTACTCTAAAGCTGAGCATAGAGTTGTGGTAGCCTATTGAAATGTCCCCGACTCGCATTGCATTGGTTGGGAGTTCAAGCCATGCTAAAGACCGATAGTTTTCAGAAGTGCCCGCAACCTTGTTGCCCTAGCGAGTAAGGGGTGGGGGGATTGGTGGAGCCTATAGCTCTACCTGTCGTCATCAGCAGCCATTACCTGGCCCTCCCTGGTCCTAGCTTAATGGAGAGGGGGCATGGACGCTGATCTTACGTATATATGGTCAGGTCTCTAGGACATCATTCTGTCCCTTGTCTCCGACACTCAAGAGTGAGAAAAAATCTTTGAACTGGTTATTAATACTAAAATCAATGTTCTGTATTCTGGCATTTACAGATTCTAAGTTTGTCAGAAATACGACGTTATTCTTCTAATGGAATTTGGCTCTAAAACCACCATTAATTAGAGTGAAACATAGTCTTCAATTCATCAATGTACAGTCAAATTCAAAAGTGCAACAACATTTATGTTAGTGACCCTTAAGTACTCTCCACACAAGGAAGGACTTGGTCTGAGTGTCAGCAGACTGCTGAATCTGACTGTAAACAATATGAGCAGGAAAAACAGAAGAAACAAATAAGCATTAAACTGTGCCTTGTACCAAACCTTATCAGGGCAATAATGACAGTTATATACCAAAACCCTTACCATCACCATCAACTTTTTCAAGTCTGGCTTTCTCTTTGAGGATTAAAAGGTTACTCATGAATGGCAGAGACAAGGAACAGTGACAATGCTAGCAGGACAATAAATGTATTTTTTCCATTCTCCTCTTCTTTAACGTTAATTTTCTACTGAATTTCCATCTCGCCAGGCTCTTTCTTTACGCCTTCTAAGTTTCTCTCCTCCCGGAGATTCTATTTCATTTTCATCCTTCTGGACATCTCATCTCAAAAGAAAAATTCTTACCGTCAAAGGTTGTGGTGGCTGATGTGGTAACGTCCCTGACTGGTGATCTCCAGACTGGGGTTCGAGTCTCGCATAAACTTGTTAGTTCCTTAGGTCACTGCAACCTTGCCATCCTTGTCAGCTAAGAATGGGGGGTTTGGGGGAGCCTATAGGTCTATGCTGAGTCATCAGCAGCCATTGCCTGGCCCTCCTTGGTCCTGGCTTGGGTGGAAAGGGGGGCTTGGGTGCTGATCATATGTATATATGGTCAGTCTCTAGGGGACTGTCCTGCTTGATAGGACAATGTCACTGTCCCTTGCCTCTGCCATTCATGAGCAGCCTTTAAACCTTTCAAGGGATCTTTCCAATACACTTCAGTCATATCTACCTCTTTCTGCCGAACTAAAACAAAACTGTCAATACTTGGAGAAGTTAAGATCAGCAAGCACAAAATGCAGCGATTCGGAAACGAATCAATATTGTTATAAAATACCCGTGATAACTATTTGCATTCAAACAAGTTATGACATAAATTAACTTTGTCATAATGATTAAACAGTTTTATTTCAGTAATTTTTTATTGGTGAAGATACTGAATTTGTAATAAATTCCTTAACCCTTTTACCCCCAAAGGACGTACTGGTACGTTTCTCAAAACTCACCCCTTTACCCCCATGGACGTACCTGTACGTCCTTGCAAAAAAATGCTATAAAAATTATTTTTTTCATATTTTTGATAATTTTTTGAGAAAATTCAGGCATTTTCCAAGAGAATGAGACCAACCTGACCTCTCTATGACAAAAATTAAGGCTGTTAGAGCAATTTGAATAAAATATACTGCAAAATGTGCTGGGGAAAAAATAACCCCTTGGGGGTTAAGGGTTAATCAAATACTGTCGATGAGAAATTAAAGTATATCTATATAACAGTTTTAAACTGTTGCTTTGGTACAAATGTATATTTATTACCCACTGTTTACCCAATCCTATTAACCCTTTTACCCTCGGGGTATTTGGAAATTTCCAACCCTTAACCCCCAGGGGGTTATTTTTTTCCCCAGCACATTTTGCAGTATATTTTTTTTTAAATTGCTCTACCAGCCTTAATTTTTGTCATAGAGAGGTCAGGTTGGTCTCATTCTCTTGGAAAATATCTGAATTTTCTCAAAAAATTATCAAAAAATATGAAAAACAAATTTTTATAGCATTTTTTTGCAAGGACGTACCGGTACGTCCATGGGGGTAAAGGGATGGCTTTTGTGAAACGTACCAGTACGTCCATTGGGGGTAAAAGGGTTAATTAGTACTGTATAGATCAAAGTAAACCAACTTTATTCCTTATAACCGACTGGGGTACGTGCTTGTACAAATACCCGTGAACATGAATGTATTGTAACTTTCACATACTTGGCTTCAAGATGGAAACTTTTTAACCCTTTTACCCCCAAAATGACGTACTGGTACGTTTCACAAAACTCATCCCTTTACCCCCATGGACGTACCGGTACGTCCTTGCAAAAAAATGCTATTTAAAATTTTTTTTTTTTGCATGTTTTTGATAATTTCTTGAGAAGATTCAGGTATTTCCCAAGAGAATGAGACCAACCTGACCTCTCTATGACAAAAATTAAGGCTGTTAGAGCAATTTTAAAAAAATATACCACAAAATGTGCTTGAAAAAAAAATTACCCTTCGGGGTTAAGGGTTGGAAATTTCCAAATAGCCTGGGGGTAAAAGGGTTAAGCAACTTGTACTAGTTTTATATCAATATTGACTTTGTCTCATAACAAACCCCTTTTTATGTTCACAGAATTACCTCAAAACATTTCATTCTGTTGGAATGAATGATAATGACAGTCACGAAGTAGTACTGCCCATTTACAGTCAGATCCTCAAGTCTAGAGCAATATTTTAGGATTATTTTGATATAACAGCTTTTATCAAACATCACAGATTATTAAGTATTTTGTATTTTTCTTAACTATAAAAACCTAGGACTTTTAATAACCTGAGATCTTCAAAATAGGTATGACTTCAGAGAAGCTGGAACAGTTGTTAAACTTGTAACGAGGTATAATATAGTTGCCTCAATTTGACCTTTAAACTAGGACTTCTATGGTGGTTGCAACAAGGGTTGAGGATTTTGTATGATTAGGAAATAATACAAATGACTTGAGCAATTAGTGATTTGTTCAATTAATAAGAGACTCATTCTAAAGGTTTAAAGCCCGCTCATGAATGGCAGAGGCAAAGGACAGTGACATTGCCCTATAAAACGGACAATGCCCTAGATACTGACTATATTACATATGATCAGCACCCAAGCTAGGACCAAGGACAGCCGGGCAATGGCTGCTGATGATTCAGCAGATAGACCTAGAGACTCCCCCTGATTCCCCTTCCTTAGCTCACAAGGATGGTTAGGTTGCAGCAACCAAAGGAACTAACGAGTTTGAGTGGGTCTCAAACCCCAGGCTGGCGATCACCATTCATGGACGTTAACACATCGGCCACCACAACCCTAAGGAGGAAAGAAGTCCTCTAGGACCAATCTGGCAGGTTTACTAACCCAGTAAAAATCAACGTACTTCGATCCCGTAGAGGAACGAAAGTCATGACTCCTGTCAAACCTAATTACCTGAGAAAGATGTCGCAGTCGTTAGGCAACTTCCCAACCAGAAAACTGGTTAGGCGATTGCAGGAGAATCTACATCCCTACAGATATGAAGTGTGAATGTATAGGTATTATGAGAAATCTGTGTGTGTACATTCTATTTCACATGTACGTAATTTTTAAGGGGGGAGACATGTACCGCACGTGTCTTATACACGCACGTACACTAACAGTTTTGATTGTCATCTTATCAGTCGCTCTTCCCTGCACCGTTAATAAATCAAGGTGCATAAACTTGATAGTCCATGCCTAATTTTGTTTGAATTTTTGCGACGTTCTTCCTCGCAGGTCGTAGTATTTAAGCTCGATGTCTGTTTAATAAAGTTTAGATGCATTCACCTCGCCTCTTAGTTATTACCTAACCGGCACCTCTGCACACTATCATTAATCGATTAATCATCAACCTGCATCTAGCGTTCAGGCCATTAACATTAAGGCACAACTGCTGCATTCCTAACGAGGATAAGAAAGGAAAAACGGCCAGACATTTTTACCAGTCATTATTAGACATACATCATGACTGCTACCTTTGAGAAGATGCTTCCTGTCAGCTGAATGAGGTAGGATTGCTATACAACCTGTTCAACTACTACCACAAGTTCCAAGGTAAAAGCATCCAGAACCTTGTGGGTATAGCCCAGAAAGTATTGGGCGATTAAGGCGGTCTGGCATTTCCAGATTCATGCCTCCAGCAAATGCACCACAAACAGATTCCTTTTCTCTGGTTATGGTTCTTTCCCTTTGCTTAAACATACCCTGAATAGTTTGGCGTATTCTTTACATATTCTCCTCTGTCCTCAGACACCTGAGAACACTGAAATTACCTAACAATTCTTCTTCTCTCAAGGGGTTAACTACTGCACTTTAATTGTTCAGTGGCCACTTTCCTCTTGGTAAGGGTAGAAGAGACTCTTTAGCTATGGCAAGCAGCTCTTCTAGGAGAAGGACACTACAAAAGCAAACCATTGTCCTCTAGTCTTGGGTAGTGCTATTGCCTCTGTACCATGGTCTTCCACTGTCTTGGGTTAGAGTTCTCTTGCTTGAGGGTACACACAGGCACACTATTCTATCTTATTTCTCTTCCTCTTGTTTCGTTAAAGTTTTTATAGTTTACATAGGAAATATTTATTTTAATGTTGTTAATGTTCTAAAAATATTCTATTCTTTCCTTGTTTCCTTTCTTCACTGGGCTATTTTCCTTATTGGAGCCCCTGGGCTTATAGCATACTGCTTTTCCAACTAGGGTTGTAGCTTAGCAAGTAATGGTGATAATAATAAAAGCTAAGGTAGAGCCAATATCCCTGATTTCACTGAACAACTATAGTGCAGTATTTAACCCATTGAGTGAACAAGAATTTTTTGGTTATCTCAAGTGTTGTCAGATGTATGAGGACAGAGGAGAAAGTGGATAGAATAGGCCAGACTATTCAGTGTATGTGTAAGTAAAGGAAAAATGAGCCTTAACCAGAAAGGGATCCAATGTAGTACCTGTACTGTATGGACAAGTCAAAGGACTCAATAACTCTCTATCGACAGTATCTTAACAGGTGGCTAATGCCTTGGCCAACCTTCTAACTATAGGAACAAGGCTTTAAGGGCTGTTTGGCAACCTCTCTGCGGTAGGCAAAGATTGCAAATCTGCAGCAGTAAGCAATAACTTGTCGAAGGGCACCACATCACATTGCTCCTCTGCAGCAGGGCTAGCCGAAGAGGAGGGTGCAGCAACAAGAGGCTTCTTAGTCCTAGCACTTCAAGAAGCCTCACAGCAGATGGGGCACCATCGATAGATACCTAGGGTAGGCTACAACTTACCCACATCCAAACAGTGGCGATGGTTGTCAACAGGCAGCGCAGCATCAGGAGTACTCTGCGAGACCTTTTTTTCATAAGCTTCATCAATTGCATGGGAAGCCATACCCTGCCATCCTCACAAGTGGATGACTGTAGGCAGACATGCTCCTACTAAAAAACAGTTGATGGCCATCTACCTCCAACTTGCTCGTATGGTCGGACTTACCATGGCAAAGTCGCATGTCTGCCCTTGGTGTCATAATCCATAAAACAAGATAACAAACACTCAGAAAAGGCAAATGAAAATGTTTAATAAGTCAGATTAAAGATGCTGCTTCCTCCGGTGCCTTAGATGACCGCGGAGGTAGCAGCAGTAGGGGACTCAGCAGTATGAAGCTTCATGTGGTGGAAATGTGGGAGGTTGGGCTGTGGCATCCTAGCAGTACCAGCTGAACTCGGCTGAGTCCCTGGTTAGGCTGGAGGAACGTAGAGAGTAGAGGTCCCCTTTTTTGTTTTTGTTTCTTGTTGATGTCGGCTACCCCCCAAAATTGGGGGAGGTGCCTTTGGTATATGTATGTATGTATTAAAGATGAAGCGAAGTGCATGCGTAGGTGATTGCAGCTGAGGTCAAAGTGAGGTTTGCTCCGCACGACAGGCAACCAGAGTTAAAATTTTGACAGCCATTCCAGCTTCGCTATTAAAAAACGATGGTTAGTATATGTGTAAAAACAAAATAGGGCTTAGCCCTCAAAAGCAGATGTTTCATAAGGAAACCTAAATGTACATTTACTAATCCTGTTTGTCTCCAACTTTGAATCTTTGGCCTCAGTCTCTTCTTCCTTTAGACTTGAATTTTTTCAAGGAAACAAACTCGTACTGCTCCTTTTCATCCCGTAGCAAAGTTGCAAGGCAATGATTCTCATGTAGCCAACGTCTCAAGGTCTCAAGGTCAAGTACGGTTTTATAAAAATCATTAATAACAATTCTTCATGATTGCTCAAGAACTCCTTGTCTGAAAGGGAAGGCTCAATATAGCTTCCTTCCTTTTCTCCTGAGATAGTGTGAGCCTTCCCCAACTCCAAGGACATGGACTTTGCTGTTCTCATGCATCCTCGCGCCTTCCCCAACTCCAAGGATATGGACTTTGCTGTTCTCATGCATCCTCGCGCCTTCCCCAACTCTAAGGACATGGACTTTGCTGTTCTCATGCATCCTCGAGCCTTCCAAACTCCAAGGACATGGACTTTGCTGTTCCCATACATCCTCGAGCCTTCCCCAACTCCAAGGACATGGACTTTGCTGTTCTCATGCATCCTCGCGCCTTCCCCAACTCCAAGGACATGGACTTTGCTGTTCTCATGCATCCTCGCGCCTTCCCCAACTCCAAGGACATGGACTTTGCTGTTCCCATACATCCTTGAGCCTTCCCCAACTCCAAGGACATGGACTTTGCTGTTCCCATACATCCTCGAGCCTTACCCAACTCCAAGGACATGGACTTTGCTGTTCCCATACATCCTCGAGCCTTCCCCAACTCCAAGGACATGGACTTTGCTGTTCTCATGCATCCTCGCGCCTTCCCCAACTCCAAGGACATGGACTTTGCTGTTCCCATACATCCTTGAGCCTTACCCAACTCCAAGGACATGGACTTTGCTGTTCTCATGCATTCTCGAGCCTTCCTCAACTCCAAGGAGTTCCCAAAGGCTACTTGCACAAGACGAATAACAGCAAAAGTGTATTTGCAGGTTCCTTGACAATTTATGACACCAGCAGGTGAAAATTTCACACCTTATAATGCAATGACGTAGTAAAATAGTACAAGACATCTATAATATAAAATAATACTTGAAATTTTTTGTAACTCCAAGAAGTAACAGAAATTTCATAATGGAAAAGCTTACATGCTATAAAAATGGAGTTATGGTCACTTTAAAGATATCTAATTTCTAAGGATATTAGTTTTAAGATAAACTGTACCATAGATTAAACAGTGGATTAGTAAAAGTATCAAAGCAGAATGAAGCTTAGGTAAATCTATATGAATGTTGATAAAAGATATGATAAAAGATATCTACGAGCACGAATAGATTACATACAAGTATATGTCCATCCATCCATATACCAAGGCACTTCCCCCAATTTTGGGGGGTAGCCGACACCAACAATGAAACAAAACAAAAAGGGGACCTCTACTCTCTATGTATATGTAATAGTTAATATTACATGTTTAAAACACATGACGTAATATGTCATTTTGGATGAAGATGACATAGGCTAGTCCTTATGTCATTCATTGAATTCTTTACACAATAGGAACTACAACAAGAGTAGCCAACAGAATAAATGTATGGGAAATAGCAACAGCAAACTGTTGCCTACTGTAAATTCATTAATGGTCATAAAAGAAGGCAACTTTATACTACTAGATAAGTCTGCACTACTGCGATTAGTTTTACATTTTGTCGACTGCCCGAATTCCCATCTCCTTCGACCTGAATTTGAGAATGGAACTGGTACGACTGCTTGGCGTGGTCGTAGTAGAAATACGTTCCAGTCTTGGGGTCGTAGTATAAGCCATTCTCCTGCGAAGATAAAAAAAAATGTGTAATCAATTAAATTTTATATAATTTTTGTTTCTGTAATAAAAAAATCTTTTACTTAACTAGAGTCAAGTTGTTTTCATCGTTCTGACAGCACTAACCCTTAAACTACATTTCCCTCGGTTAGACATATGAAGATCTATCCCCCCCCAAAAAAAATTTATTGAATTTAGGCTCCTCGACCCACTGTTAGGATTAGCGAGGGCCATTGAGCACCAAAGAGCAACTAAAATTAAATCCTGCTCGCACCACGAAGTTAAAGTTACGAGGTTCAGCAGCAAGACAGAAGAGAGCAAACAAGAATGGAGGGAAAACACATGGCTACAAGGCAGGTGTTACTAGGATCCAAGACCTTTAAACAATGCCTACAGCGGGTTAAGCGACGTGCACTGACGGCATTTCCACCCTATCGAATCTTCAATTAACCCTTTTACCCCCGGGGTATTTGGAAATTTCCAACCCTTAACCCCCAAGGGGTTATTTTTTCCCCAGCACATTTTGTAGTATATTTTCTTTAAATTGCTCTAACAGCCTTAATTTTTGTCATAGAGAGGTCAGGTTGGTCTCATTCTCTTGGAAAATCCCTGAATTTTCTCAAAAAATTATCAAAAAATATGAAAAACAAATTTTTATAGCATTTTTTTGCAAGGACGTACCAGTACGTCCATGGGGGTAAAGGGATGGCTTTTGTGAAACGTACCAGTACGTCCTTTGGGGGTAAAAGGGTTAAGAGAGCAGAACAAAATGGGGACAAGATCATAAATTAACATAACAAAAACTGCACTGGTTAAGTGTGTTTTTTTCTATCAAGTATGGTGACTATTTTTCTGTCAATACAAACATGAAGATTTGGGGCTTGGAGGTGTGATGAATACTCTGGGGCTCCTAAAACATTAAAATATGAACCCTTCTTTATCAGCCTTGGTTTCATCTTCAATAGAACCTTCAAGAGATATACATCTATTTCTTGAATTGATTGAATTGAATATAGGATTTAGGCATTAAGCCAAGCACTGGGGCATCAAAGGCCATTCAGCGCTATATAACGAAAATCATTCAATCATATCTGTACACTCACACCATTTAGTATCATTTTAACCTTTAATACAAATCGTAACACTTTCATACAATAAAATCTAGATGTGAAATAAATAGGGATTAAAAGGGTAAAATAAATAAATAAATTAATAAAATCAATTATAGCTCGTAATATAACCCAATACTTTGTATAAATTTTCTCAAGTTCAGGGTATTACAGTTTTCCCCTACATCTATTTCTTTACCTGCTTTGATTCAATATTTTAAAAGGTTCTTGGTCCGTGCTTTCTCAACTTAATGACATTAGTTTGAAACTTCATTCTAAACAGCAATATATATTCTTCCCCTCTTAAAGCCTAATAAAACCAACTTCTTTTAGCATGAACAAACACATTTTAACCCTTTTACCCCCAGGCTCTTTGGAAATTTCCAACCCTTAACCCCCAAGGGGTTATTTTTTCCCCAGCACATTTTGCAGTATATTTTTTTTTAAATTGCTCTAACAGCCTTAATTTTTGTCTTAGAGAGGTCAGGTTGGTCTCATTCTCTTGGAAAATGCCTGAATTTAAAAAAAAAAAAAATTATAAAAAATATGAAAAAAAAATTTTTTATAGCATATTTTTGCAAGGACGTACCAGTACGTCCATGGGGGTAAAGGGATGAGTTTTGTGAAACGTACCAGTACGTCCTTTGGGGGTAAAGGGATGAGTTTTGTGAAACGTACCAGTACGTCCTTTGGGGGTGAAAGGGTTAATGGGCTTTTTTCCCATTTTTGTATGGGGTAAGTACAGTTGCCTTCTTTTTGAAGGACTTTGCTTTGGCTTTGGGGTAGACCGTAGTCCCAATCGGCTGCCCTGCCTGACATCGCTTTGGACCCCGGTAGCGTATGTTCACGTGTTGTACCAATCACCAGCGTCCTTCTTCGAGGTTAGGTCGCCAGTTCGAGATGAGTGAGGTGTTTGTTTAAGTTTTTAGGTGGTGTTGTTTTGGATTTGTTTGTGTATGTACTAGTCTGTATAACCCATTTTCTATTTTTAAGCTTACCTATCTGTCGATTACATACATAATCCGGAGGTGTCTACATACATACATACATATATATACCAAGGCACTTCCCCCAATTCTGGGGGGTAGCCAACATCAACAAAGAAACAAAAACAAAAAGGGGACCTCTACTCTCTACGTTCCTCCCAGCCTAACAAGGGACTCAACCGAGTTCAGCCCACCCTCCCACATTATCCACCACAGATGAAGCTTCATACTGCTGAGTCCCCTACTGCTGCTACCTCCGCGGTCATCTAAGGCATCGGAGGCAGCAGCTGGGCCTACCGGAACTGCAAATGCATATATGAAATACCAACAGTATGCATAAGGCAAAAGGCATCTTTTCCAGTACTCACCGCGTTGTAATAATAACCGCTGGTGTGGTCATAATAAAGACCAGACTCTTCATGAAACACGTATCCACTTTGTACAACAGCTTTAGAAGCGGCTGCTTCAACCTGATCAGTTATGCTTTTCCCCTCCTTCTCACGCCAACCACTGTCCCCGCTTGGTTTTTCCTCCTCGCTTAAGTCCGAGTCCTGACTTTTTCCCGGCTCTCCAGAGCCCGGAAGGTCAAGACCGTGTGCTTCGAAAGCCATGGCAACCAAGGCTTTGAATTTATCTTTATCATCGTCCTCATCGTCGTCGCTTTTGCTTTCCGATTTAACTTTCACATCTGCATTTTCAGTTGAGTGAGAGAAACTGTAATTATCACTGCTGTGATTACTACTACTACGATGTTCATAGTGGTTCAAAGATTCATTTCTGTGTTGGCTGTGTTCACTTTTTACACGCAAAACACCACTGTCACCTGGATGTGCTCGGTTCCCGGAACTGTAATATTTGGACTTTTCCTCGTAGTTTCTACTGACATCCTTGATCTGAAAAAAAAACAAAAAAACTAACTGTAATAACATTGTTACTTCAGAATACAAGATCTTGAATTGTTTACAGTTTCATGAATGGATAACTGCACCATGCTATTACTTTAATTAGGAAGGTTTGTTGAGAATAATGCGCAACTATTATTTAGAAAGCTTCACAAACAATTTGAAAATGAAAGAGTATGAGCTGAAGACTGGTGAATGCATAGGTTAGTTATGATGCACTTTAAAACTTTCCAACTAAAGAACTTTTAACGTATATCAACATATATAGTTATTAAGTCAGGGACTTGCTCAGTCTCATACACCCAACCTCTACTCTTCATTGTTTTCAGTCAGCATGGATTCCTAGAAGAAGTAAACTACCCTACATCATACATACATATACCAAGGCACTTCCCCCAATTTTTGGGGGTAGCCGACATCAACAAATGACACAAAAACAAAAAAGGGGACCTCTACTCTCTACGTTCCTCCCAGCCTAACAAGGGACTCAAACGAGTTCAGCTGGTACTGCTAGGGTGCCACAGTCTACTCTCTACGTTCCTCCCAGCCTAACAAGGGACTCAACCGAGTTCAGCTGGTACTGCTAGGGTGCCACAGTCTACTCTCTACGTTCCTCCCAGCCTAACAAGGGACTCAAACGAGTTCAGCTGGTACTGCTAGGGTGCCACAGCCCACCCTACCCCGTTATCCACCACAGATGAAGCTTCATAATGCTGAATCCCCTACTGCTGCTACCTCCGCGGTCATCTAAGGCATCGGAGGAAGCAGCAGGGCCTACCTACCCTACATATGTATAAAAAATTTCTACAATTATTTCTGCAAAATAGAATACTTTTAAAAGTATTTGAATAAGTTAGCCCTTATTCAGAGTACCTTTTATCTATCGTAAAGTGTAGTAATCTGTTCAAAAGACATGAGAAAACTCTTGGTCTTGCTTGTCAAATACCTCATTGCTACTGTACTTTGTTTTGAATTCACAAACATTGTATGTCGTAGCAAAACGCACATACTGTATATAAAATACCTGTAAGTACTTTGTATCTTTCTTAACTTAGGACTTGCAAAGCAGTTGAGGTGGGAACTGTAACTTGAAGAACCAAGGTTTGTTCCGTAACTCAAATACAACTTACGCTATTTAATATGGGTATTACTTTCGGCGTAGCTGAAATGACGAGCCATTATAATTTTAACGAGGGTTTACTACCCCCTCGCTAGTTAGCGATTGGGTAGGGGCTTGCTACCCCTCCCCCCCTCACACACCTGTGAATAGCTCACTTTGCTTTTGGCTCGGGTGACGATCAGACGTGTCTGCTCCCACCCTCGCTTACTTTCACCTTTGATCTTTGTTTTTGCTTTTTCTTTTATACAGTGTTTGGAAGTTGGCCTCTACCATGCGGAAGTGTCCCGGCTTACCTGACCGCCCGTGTGGAACTTATATGTCGGCGGTCGACACGAACCTTCACACCCTATGTCCTTTTTGTAGAGGTCAACGGTGTGATAGGAATAAAGTATGTGGTGAGTGTAGGAAGTGGTCTACCTCCCAGTGGGAGAGGTTTTCCTGGCGCCGGAAGAAGAAGTCCAAACGGGATATTTCTCCTTCAAGGGTTTCCTTGAAGAGAGAAAATCCCAAGGACTCTTCTTCCGTAGCCCAAACCTCCTCCAAACCTCCCACTTGATAGGTCTCTTCCGAGAGGCCGTCGAGTGGTAGCGTAGGCCATACTTACGTTCACCAACCTCGGGGTTCGGGAGAGGGAGTTGCCTCCCATAGCGAGGCAGCTCCTCCTCCTCACCCGGGGGAGGATATTTCTGATAACAATGTGTCTAACAATGATTTTTTACAGCTTTGGGCTTCCTTGGGGCTTAAGGAATCGCCCTCCAAGGAAGCCCTGTTTGACATAATCAGGTTGAGAGCTGCTGTCAAACAGTCGCCGGCGGTAGCAGTTGACCCTCTGTCTATCGTTGACGTTGTTGTGGCAGAGGCTTCCGACGAGTTAGGTCAAACCCCTGCTATGGTTCCTGATGTAGCTGAAGGCTTAGTTCCCCCCTCCGAACATCCTTCGAGGGAGGAGCTAAGTCCAACAGTCTCTCCTACAGGTGATTCTCCCCCTCGGGGGAGTTCAATAAACAGAGACTCCTCTTTGGAGGACTGACGATGGTCTGCCTGCTGCCCCCAGAGGACGTATCAGACGTTAAGCTCGCCCTCCTCTTCGCCGTAGAGGCCTTCCTTCTCCCCACAAGGGAGTTAGGAGGCGCCTCTTCGGTTCTTCGCCTTCGCAGTCCCCCGCAGAGGATCCTCCTCGCCATGCACCGACCGTTAGAGCTGCATCTCCTTCGCCTGCCAGACCTGCTGACCTGCCGTCTCCGTTCCTGGCCGCTGACGCGCCCACACTACCCATTATCCAACGAGCATCGGTCCCTTCGGGGCAAAAGGGGCTTTCTCACATTGTGAGTAAGTCCCTTAAGCGCCAGGTATCCCCTGCGCGCCTGCTCACAATTGCGCGCAAGCGCTCGCCTGCTGTTCCTGAGACATCACTTCAGAGACCTCCTGTTCCAGGGACAACGCGTCAGCAATCTCCTGTTGCTGAGTCTACGCGCCAGCGCTCTCCTGCTCGCCAGCGCTGACCTGCGCGCCAGCGATCTCCTGTACGCCAGCAATCTTCTCCTCGCCAGCGCACAACTGCGTGACTTTATCTTGATGCTCGCAACGCGCGCCCACGATCTCCTGCTCGCCAGCGCTCTTCAACCGCGCGCCAGCGTTCGCCTGCACCCCCACGATCTCCGGATCTGAGCGCAGGAGGGAAGATTCTTTCTTCCCCTTCCCGTCAGCGATATCCTACGCGCCTTCGGCCCTCTCCTGCTCGTCAGCCCTCACCTGCGCGCCATCGCACGCACCTGTTCCAGCCCCTGCTGTATGACCACGCGCTAGGGGTATTTCCCCTGCGCGTGCGCGCACTACTATTTCGACTTCTAGAGCTCATCGAGATCCTGCGCGCCCATGCGCGCGCGAGCAATCACCTCCACGCACGCAAGCGTTTGCACACCCTTCTGCGCACCCTCTGCTTTCGCCAGATCGCGCTCCATCACCTGCGCCCCATCGCTCGCCAGCGCGGCCACTCGCCATAGATCGCCTGCGCGGCCACGCGCCCCCTCGCCTGTGCACCCTGCGCGCCATCGCTCTCCTGCTTGCCAGCGCTCGCCCGCGCCATCATCGCCCGATCCCCTTCCCTCCAGAGGAAGTCTCTGACAGCACAGCTGTCAGTAAGCAGCCATGGTTCGGGTCCCTTCTCAGAGCGGTCATGCAGGCTTTCAAACCTGCCTTCTCTGAGATGGGCCTCAAATCAATGGCAGCTCCGACCCCACTGAAGAGGAAGAGAGGAGTAGAAGTCGTGGTAACTTCTCCCAGGGCCAAGCTGACTCCCCGGAAGTCCTCGAGGAAGGCTCCCTCCCCCCCAGACTTTCTCTCCCTCTCCTGTGGACGAGGATTTTCCGTCCTCAGGGGAGCCTACCTAGGTGAGGCGTTCTCCCATCGCACAAAAGGAAGAAACCCCACCTCGTGCAGGGGAATCGTCCCGGGTTGGGGCGGAGAAGAGCCCACAGACGTCGTTGTTGGAGTTCTGTATTCCTTCCAGGAGGGAACCTAAGGACTCTAAGACCATCCCCAAGTCATCCTCGAGGATTCAACCAGAGCCAACGAGACCCGCAGAGAACGTCCATGTGTCCCCTCAAGAAGAGCCTTTGGGGACGGGAGACTTTGCTGCCACTTCTCCAGGAGGGGAGCCACAGGAGTCAGAGCATGCCTTCAGGCAGGTTCTGACCCTGATGAGGCATCTCAACGGGTTTTCGTCTCCTGAGCTTCCTAAGCGCCTCGTCCTCCGAAGAGTAGGAAAGCTCCTCCACTGAGGAGACCGACGACTTATAGGCCCTCTTTGAAGGCCTCGCCTCCCGCGTTGGTGTAGGAGGATTCCTGCGACGCTCCGTGGAAGACGACGCCTGCAAAAACACCTCTGGGAAGACGGCCGACGGCGCTGGGGGGGAGCGAGGAAGCTCTCCCATGGGAGACCAGGTCCCGAAGTCTTCCTCCATCCTCATCGGCGACCTGAAGGGCGGACGGCGGGTAAAGCTCCTTCTTGACGTCGCCCTCAGCTGCTGAACCACCTGAAAAACATGCCCAAGAAGCTGGAGAGGAATTAGCAACATTTTTCCCCCACATGGGGTCATCCGAGGAGATGTGACCTGCAGGCACCAGGCCACCGTCTCCCGAAAACACTCTCGCCCCTCCCTCAGGCCCCTCACTCGCCTGGAATGACGCCAAAACCCCACTGTCTTGAAGGTCAGACTCTTGGGGAAGGGCCGCAGGCCTCTTCCTCGCAACGGACATACCTCGTCCCCTACTCTGGGTAGGGGAGGTTGGAAGAGAAGCTTGGACCGACGAGGCGCCCGTCGAAGCAAGGGGGGAAGGGACGCTGGGCTTCTTAGGCGACTTCTTCGTCGCCTTCTTCTTTTTGGTGCTATACCGCACCCACTATACCTCATTCCACGACTCGCACTCCGGACACGTGGCGGAAGGGGAACACACGCTGCCCCTGCACGAGGAACACGAGGAGTGCGGGCCAACTTCGGGTTTCGAGAGGAATAATGTGGCGGGATGTTGCAAAAACAACCCCCACACCCTTGAATCTTACTTACTTACAATGGTCTCCACAAAACAAACTTTCCCCTTACGTTATCAGCAGCGGGACTCTTGGACAAAAGGACAAAAATCAAAACAAAACATATCCTTAACACTATATTCTTACAAACTATAATAAATAAATCAATAACCATCCACAATCAAATTACCAACACTTAAAACTAATCAAAACTTAACACCAAATAATATAATATATAATAATCAAAAGCACCATTCATATAACCCGAAAAAACCCTAACAGACTTAAAATTACCCCACACACCAAAACCAAAAGTAAATATATATATGAATTATCTTGTATAAATATTTTATGGACACCAACACAAAGCCGACTGTCTTTTACGGCAACTACCACAATCACAGCTTTGTTGTCAACAGATTACACTGGGTGGCAATTTGCCACAACTGCCACGCTGAATTGATTGTTAGTCATCATCCCCATCATCATCATTATCATCATCATCATCAACAATCCAAATACAAAGGCCAGGTCATCATCGGTTCAGCAATCCAAAAGCAGTCCAAACAAAATCGTAATACAGGCCAGGTCATCAACAATAAATCCACTTTCTAACAATTCGGTCTCTCCAAAGGAGGAATCGCAGCTTTGAAAATCAAAAACCACTTCCACGCTGGTCAGAAAAATATAAATGTAATCCAGCTCTCACACAACTGCCTTATGCTGCAGTCAAATAAAAAAAGCATTCGCTCCGAAACATTCACCACTGTCGTAACCTAACTAAAACATGTAAACAAACAATCTCATTTATACCAACAGTCTTTCTCACCACAAACGATCGTTAACCTAACTACTTTCGCTCGCTAACACAATCTCTCTCTCTCTCTCTCTCTCTCTCTCTCTCTCTCTCTCTCTCTCTCTCTCTCTCTCTCAGGATTTGGCAAAAACAAAAATAAAATAAAGCAAAAATAAATCCTCCACATTCCTCCCCCCTTACTTTGCCAAATCCTTCTCACACAACACTTACATTATTTTTTTCATAACCCAGTCGCAGTCGGGAACGGGACCTCTACTCCGAGTAACTGGGCCTCCATATACTCTCTCATTCACTTCTTCCTTATCACAATCATTAGCTACATTAACCCTATTCCTATCTAAATCCCTATCATCTAATATATCATGTACAATCATATCTACCTCGTTCTCATCTGGCCCTATAATTACACTCATTTCTGTAAACAGTTCATCCATTTCATCAAAAACATTCTCAACTTTAGTAAAAGATTCATTCATACTACTAATCATTCTCCTATCTCTCACTCTCGCATTCGTCATCCTTTCTTTTACATCACCTAAGGAAAAGCCACACACACTATATGTATTATTCATACTCAGCCATGATTCATCTGTATTAATACATTTATCCTCCACACTCACTTGTACATTTACACCCTTGTCATACTTATTTCTAGTCTCACTTTTACTTATAAAATTTTCCCTTTTTTCATCCTTACGTAAAACTTTCAAACGCCTCTTTTTCCTATATTCAACTAACACTAATTGTTTATTCTCCAGCCCTAACTTTTTATGCATACTAGATTCATACTTGCTCATTTCTAACCAATTATTCATCCCATTCTCACAAACATTGATCCTATTCCTTCCACACACACAGGAGGACTCACCCAGCTGAACCCTCTCACACTCTAGTTTCCCGAACATCCTGGCTGACTTACTCCCTTCTTCCTACATACTCTAGCTACATGCCCATCTGCACCACATTCAGTACACTTACCCCGCGGCTCCTTGCACATTCTAGCATAATGACCATCCTTACCACAATTACCACAAATCACATTCATACGATTACTCCTACATCCACTTGCTACGTGCCCAGTCATACCACACCGATAACATTTTACCCCTTTCTCTTTCGTGCACTCGCTAATTCTATGCCCTACCTCACCACATCCAAAACAAGCACCAAGAGCCCATCTACATTCATTCTTCTTATGTCCTACTTTCCCACATCTATAACACTTCTCTTCACGGATACAACTACCTGACCTATCTTGCGGCGCACTAGCACTCCTATCCCTCCAAACCTGATTCCCTTGCCTAAACCCTTCATTTGTCCTTACAGGTATTCCCACATTACTCGCCCTAACACTCCTATCTACTACATTATCAGCTACCCTCATTGGTCCTCTCAAAATTGCGTCCTTATAACTACCAAATTCTATTACACTTTCTTCCATTCCAGTTCTTACACTCACAGATTTACTTTCTTTCATGCACCTATCTAACTCATAATCCTCAACTATCTCTAGTATATCATCCCATGTCAATCTCTCTTGCGTCCACCTCATTTTCTCTTTGCGTTTCAAATTAATAAATTCACACACATTCTCAGGTACTGTTGCCAAAAACTTCCTCATTAACTCCTTATTCTCATTTATACCTTCATCCCCATACTTCTTCCTAGCTAAAGTTTCCAACCTACATACGTACATTGATATAGCTTCTCCTGCATTCATCCTTGCCTCATCAAAATCATTTTTACGCTTATACTTAACACTCCCTTTCATACGTTTTACCTGCTCAATTATTCTCGTTTTCACACTTTCATAATCAACGTCCCCTACACTCATTATCACTCCATACATCGTCAACAAATACCCAGTCAAATATTCTCCTAACTCCCTAGCCCAAACTCTTTTACTATCACCATACTTATCCTGACAATACCTCTCATACTCCTTGAAAAAATCATTTACATCCCTACTGCTATGCTCATTGAACCTTTCACACCGAGGTACCTCTCTCATAAACACAGTCTTACACACATCACGTTCATTCTCACTGCTATCATCACTGTCTACTCCCTTGTTACCTTCTTCCTCATTCGAATATAATGAATCCACTTCCACACTTAAATTCCTATCCTTAACCATTCCCTTCTTACCCTTTTTCTTACTTACCACTTTCACCCATTCACGATCGTCCTTGCTATCAGCCTGATACTTTTTCTTCCCTTTCTTCACATCACTTTTACCTTTCCTTTCATCTTTCCTCTCCCCTTTCTGTTCATCCTTACTATGCCTAATTCCCTTATCTTCAATATCACCATCACTATTACTATCACTTCCTTTCCCATTATCACCTACCTTAACCTTCTCTTTCACTACCAACCCATTACCCGAAGCTGATTGTGATTTTCAAAGTAAGTACAGTTTTGTTTATCTTTGCTTGTCGTGATTGTGAATGATAGGAACAATTTATTATTTATCTTTGATTATAGTGCGATAGTTCAGTTAGCTAGAAGTGTTCGTAAGTGTTTTTCTTTTTTATTTTGGCAGGCTGCGATTCCTCCTTTGGAGAGACCGAATTTTGAAGGTGGATTTATTGTTGATGACCTGGCCTGTATTAAGATTTTGTTTGTACTGCTCATTTGACTGCTCAACTGTTGACGACCTGGCCTGTGTATTTGGATTGATGATGATGATGATGATACTGGCACCTGTGACTCAAGGTGTTGAGGCCGATATGGCATAGAGAGAGAGACTCCTGTTTACCATATAGTGGTAGTTTGCCGTGAAAAGACAGTTCGGCTTGTGTGTGGCGTCAGTGCTGGTGTCGCAATATTTATAAACATATATTTTGAGTTGGTGTGCGGTTTAGATTTAAGTTTGTTAGGTTTTTTTTTGCGTTAATTTGGATGGGGTTTATGGTATATATAGTGTAAAGTTTTTGATGCTGGTGATTCTAGTTTAAAGTGTTAAGTTTTGATGAGTTTAAAGTTTTTTGGGATGGTTTGGTTTGATTTATTATAGTTTGTAAGAAATATATAGTTTTAAGGTTATGTTTTGTTTTGTTTGTCCTTTTGTCCAAGAGTCCAGTTGATAAAGTAAGGGGAAAGTTTGTGTTGTGGAGATAATTGTCTGTTAGAGTGATTCAAGGGTGTGGGGCTTGTTTTTTTAAACATCCCGCCACATTATTGTTCGGGCGCCAAAATAATGTGGCGGGATGTTTAAAAAACACAAGCCCCACACCCTGAATCACACCTACTGACAATGGTCCCACAACACAAACTTTCCCCTTACTTTATCAACTGGACTCTTGGACAAAAGGACAAACAAAACAAAACATACCCTTAAAACTATATTTCCTAATACCACAATACTTAACATGGAACCATTCACAATCAAAATAATAATCACACTTACAACTAATCATAAACTTCACACTAAATATATAATAACCACCATTCAAATAATCAACGAAACCCCTAACAAAACTTAAATCACCCGCACACCACCAACCCATTACCCGAAGCGGAGGACACTCCTCCGACTGCACCTTCACCCATTATAGTCTTCATCATCCCCATGACTTGCCCCATCATATCTTCCATTCGTTTCTCCATTCGTTCTTCATTCTCTCGCATCCTCATCTCAACACATTCTTCCACTCTCTCTACTGTCCCCTTTAACTCCCTAAGCTCCTTCTGCATCGCCGCATTCTCCCAGTTCAACCTCTCATTCTCTATTAGCAACCTCTCCTCACGCTCCTTACTCAGCCGCAATTCCTCCTTCAGTAACTTGTTCTGCTCTTCCATTTTTCATCAACCTTAATCCTAAATTCTTAACCTAATTCCGTCCTTCGTCCAACAGTCCAGCTTCTATCCCACCTCAGCAGTCCCTGTTCGGGCGCCAAAATAATGTGGCGGGATGTTGCAAAAACAACCCCCACACCCTTGAATCTTACTTACTTACAATGGTCTCCACAAAACAAACTTTCCCCTTACGTTATCAGCAGCGGGACTCTTGGACAAAAGGACAAAAATCAAAACAAAACATATCCTTAACACTATATTCTTACAAACTATAATAAATAAATCAATAACCATCCACAATCAAATTACCAACACTTAAAACTAATCAAAACTTAACACCAAATAATATAATATATAATAATCAAAAGCACCATTCATATAACCCGAAAAAACCCTAACAGACTTAAAATTACCCCACACACCAAAACCAAAAGTAAATATATATATGAATTATCTTGTATAAATATTTTATGGACACCAACACAAAGCCGACTGTCTTTTACGGCAACTACCACAATCACAGCTTTGTTGTCAACAGATTACACTGGGTGGCAATTTGCCACAACTGCCACGCTGAATTGATTGTTAGTCATCATCCCCATCATCATCATTATCATCATCATCATCAACAATCCAAATACAAAGGCCAGGTCATCATCGGTTCAGCAATCCAAAAGCAGTCCAAACAAAATCGTAATACAGGCCAGGTCATCAACAATAAATCCACTTTCTAACAATTCGGTCTCTCCAAAGGAGGAATCGCAGCTTTGAAAATCAAAAACCACTTCCACGCTGGTCAGAAAAATATAAATGTAATCCAGCTCTCACACAACTGCCTTATGCTGCAGTCAAATAAAAAAAGCATTCGCTCCGAAACATTCACCACTGTCGTAACCTAACTAAAACATGTAAACAAACAATCTCATTTATACCAACAGTCTTTCTCACCACAAACGATCGTTAACCTAACTACTTTCGCTCGCTAACACAATCTCTCTCTCTCTCTCTCTCTCTCTCTCTCTCTCTCTCTCTCTCTCTCTCTCTCTCTCTCTCTCTCTCTCTCAGGATTTGGCAAAAACAAAAATAAAATAAAGCAAAAATAAATCCTCCACAACACTCCACACGATTTGCCGGCCATAGGCCCAAGACAACGGCGAGGATGCTCGATGATGAAGGAGAAGCACTACGAAACACAAGCGCGCACAGGAAAAGCACAATTGAACCACGTGGGTAGCGCGTGGGACACAAAGGGTCGGGGACACACAAGTCACACTGGGATTAGGAGAGCGGCAAGATGATATCGCGACGCGACCAGAGAACTTACTGGAGGTCGAGACCTGAGCAGGCATGCTCTCTGACCCGGGGTTAGCCTCCGGGCGCGTATCCCTCCGCCTGAGGTTACCCCTCATAGAAAATGGGTTTAGGGTAAACTACACAAAACTCTGTCGGATGGGAGGAGATCCCAGATACTCCTAAGTAGTTCGAGGTAAGTACTTCGTGTTGGAACAACTATCTTTTAATAGGAGACTTATCCATAAAAGGGAGGAAATCCCTAAGACCAAACTGGCGGGTTTAATTCCTGTTATGTCAAAGGATTGGAACCTACAAAAGGAACCTAAATGGTGACTCCTGCTAACCTCCTCCTTTCCCTTCCTGGATGTGCCAGGATGGGTTCTGAAGGACAGAGCATTCTCCACACCTTTCCAATAGGACTCTTCTTTAGAGTGGACTTCAAAGGAGTGGCAGGGACTAGCGCTCTTGTTGCGGTTACCTTTGAAGAGATGGGGTCCTTAAAAGTAACCATTCAAAGAATGAGGGAGTCCTGACTTGTCTTCCTTCCCTTCTTCACCATTGTGTCGAAGTCCTTTTGCAGTCTCCAATGCCAGTAGTGTATTACGTAACGCGAATTCCTCCCATTGTCGCACCTATGAAATGAAGCAGCAGGAGGACCTAATTTACCCTTTGGTTAGCAGACTGATGAACCTGGAAGGTGACAAACTTAATGCCTGACAGGATAAAGTATGTGGACTTCTTCACAGGGTTTGTCATGTCCTGAAAGTATGTGAACTTCTTCTCAGGGTTTGTCATGTCCTGAAAGTATGTGAACTTCTTCTCAGGGTTTGTCATGTCCTGAAAGTATGTGAACTTCTTCTCAGGGTTTGTCATGTCCTGAAAGTATGTGAACTTCTTCTCAGGGTTTGTCATGTCCTGAAAGTATGTGAACTTCTTCTCAGGGTTTGTCATGTCCTGAGAAGCAGCAAAGTACGCAACTGCTCATGACCAGTGGTCAATCCACTACGTCTGTAGAGTCTGCTTCTATGGCAGATTTAAGTGCAGAGAAAATGTTCCCACACTTTTGAGTCTCTCCACTGGGGACCCTGTCATCACTACAGTCAATGCTAGGTCAGTTAGAGAAGAGAAGAGAGGGCCACGTCTTTAGGAAAAATGTTATTTTCATTAGTAAAATAAATTTTTGAATATACTTACCCGATAATCATGTAGCTGTCAACTCTGTTGCCCGACAGAATTCTACGGAAGGGATACGCCAGCGATCGCTATACAAGAGGGGGGTGTACTCACAAGCGCCACCTGTGGCCAGGTACTGCAGTACTTCTTGTTGACACCACTTCAATTTTTCCTCGGTCCACTGGTTCTATGGGGAGGAAGGGTGGGTCAATTAAATCATGATTATCGGGTAAGTATATTCAAAAATTTATTTTACTAATGAAAATAACATTTTTCAATATTAAACTTACCCGATAAGTACCTGGTAAGGAAGTCGACTTGAGCCATTACTCTGCCTTAAATAAGTTCGTCTTCCTTACTGAGCGCAGCGTTCCTCTTAGGAGGCTGAACAACTCTAAGGTGCTGAAGTATCAAGGGCTGCAACCCATACTAAAGGACCTCATCACAACCTTTAACCTCGGCGCTTCTCAAGAAAGAATTGACCACCCGCCAAATCAACAAGGATGTGGAAGGCTTCTTAGCCGACCGTACAACCCATAAAAAGTATTCAAGAGAAAGGTTAAAAGGTTATGGGATTATGGGAATGTAGTGGCTGAGCCCTCGCCTACTACTGCATTCGTTGCTACGAATGGTCCCAGGGTGTAGCAGTACTCGTAAAGAGACTGGACATCTTTGAGATAGAATGATGTGAACACTGACTTGCTTCTCCAATAGGTTGCATCCATAACACTCTGCAGAGAATGGCTCTGTTTGAAGGCCACTGAAGTAGCCACAGCTCCCACTTCATGTGTCCTTACCTTCAGCAAAGCAAGGTCTTCTTCCTTCAGATGAGAATGTGCTTCCCTAATCAGAAGCCTGAATAGTAAGAAACTGAGTTCTTAGAACTTGGAAAAGAAGGTTTCTTGATAGCACACCATAAGGCTTCTGATTGTCCTCGTAAAGGTTAAGACCTTTTTAGATAGTACCTAAGAGCTCTAACTGGGCAAAGTACTCTCTCCAGTTCATTCCCCACCAAGTTGGACAGGCTTGGGATCTCGAACGACTTAGGCCAAGGACGTGAAGGAAGCTCGTTTAGTAAAAACCGAGCTGCAAGGAACATGTAGCCGTTTCAGATGTGAAAACAAACAATGATCCTGCTGAAGGCGTGGATCTCACTTACTCTTTTAGCTGTTGTCAAGCACACGAGGAAAAGAGTTTTTAATGTGAGGTCCTAAAAAGAGGCTGATTGGAGAGGTTCAAATCTTGATGACATAAGGAACCTTAGGACCACGTCTAGATTCCAGCCTGGAGTGGACAACCGACGTTCCTTTGAGGTCTCAAAAGACCTAGGGAGGTCCTGTAGATCTTTGTTGGTGGAAAGATCCAAGCCTCTGTGGCGGAAAACCGCTGCCAACATACTTCTGTAACCCTTGATCGTAGGAGCTGAAAGGGATCTTACTTTCCTTAGATATAACAGGAAGTCAGCAATCTGGGTTACAGTGGTACTGGTTGAGGAAACTGCATTGGTCTTGTACCAGCTACGGAAGACTTCCCCTTGAGACTGATAGATTCTGAGAGTGGATGTTCTCCTTGCTTTGGCAATCGCTCTGGCTGCCTCCTTCGAAAAGCCCCTAGCTCTTGAGAGTCTTTCGAAAGTCTGAAGGCAGTCAGACGAAGAGCGTGGAGGTTTGGGTGTACCTTCTTTACGTGAGGTAGACGTAGAAGGTTCACTCCTAGAGGAAGAGTCCTGGGAATGTCGACCAGCCATTGCAGTACCTCTAAGAACCATTCTCTCGCGGGCCAGAGCGGAGCCAACCAACGTCAGCCGTGTCCCTTTGCGAGAGGAGAACTTCTGAAGTACCCTGTTGACAATCTTGAACGGCGGGAATGCATACAGGTCGAGATGGAACCAATCCAGCAGAAAAGCATCCACGTGAACTGCTGCTGGGTCTGGAATCGGAGAACAATACAACAGGAGTCTCTAGGTTATCGAGGTAGCGAACAGATCTATGGTTGGCTGACCCCACAGGGCCCAAAGTCTGCTGCAAACATTCTTGTGAAGGGTCCACTCTGTGGGGATGACCTGACCCTTCCGGCTGAGGTGATCTGCCATGACATTCATACCGCCCTGAATGAACCTCGTTACCAGCGTGAGCTTTCGATCTTTAGACCAGATGAGGAGGTCCCTTGCGATCTAGAACAACTTCACGAAAGAGTCCCTCCCTGCTTGAAGATGTAAGCCAGGGCTGTGGTGTTGTCAGAGTCCACCTCCACCACTTTGTTAAGCTGGAGGGACTTGAAGTTTATCAAGGCCAGAAGAACCGCCAACAACTCCTTGCAATTGATGTGAAGTGTCCTTTGCTCCTGATTCCATGTTCCCGAGCATTCCTGTCCGTCCAAAGTCGCACCCCAGCCCGTGTCTGATGTGTCCGAGAGGAGACGGCGGTCGGGTTTCTGAACAGCCAAAGGTAGACTTCCTTGAGAAGAAAGCTGTTCTTACACCACGCGAGAGAAGACCTCCTCTCTTCGGAAACAGGAACTGAGACCGTCTCTAGCGTCATGTCCTTTATCCAGTGAGCAGCTAGATGATACTGAAGGGGGGGAGGTGGAGTCTCCCTAACACGATGAACAGGGCCAGCGATGAAAGTGTCCCTGTTAGACTCATCCACTACCTGACTGAGCATCGGTTCCTTCTCAGCATGCTCTGGATGCATTCTAGGGCTTGGAAGATCCTTGGGGCCGACGGAAAAGCCCGAAAAGCTCGACTCTGAAGATCCATACCCAGGGAGACAATGGTCTGGGATGGGATGAGCTGAGACTCCTCAAAATTGACCAGGAGGCCCAGTTCCTTGGTCAGATCCATAGTCCATCTGAGAATCTCCAGACAGCGACGACTTGTGGGAGCTCTTAAAAGCCAGTCGTCTGACGGAGCCGGACACAAGATCATGGTACTGCTGCACAGTCTGTGAACTGTCAACCATGGGGAAGCGAGGAAGTACAGTGACAACCCGAAGCTGTCTAGACTGTCTGGGTCGTACAGACAACTCCTTATCGGGTTGCTGAGGTTGCCGCACTGCGTCACAACAAGTCACTTCTGCTGGTTGTTGAACGTCTTCCCAGTGACACACTGACTCCGTAAACAAAAAATCCTTTAACAAGGACTAAGCTTGGACTGCATGTCTTGCAACACAGCTCAAGGTCTATGGGAGCAGGTGTGGTAACAGACGGGGTTAGTGACTGAAGTGGAACCATTACCTTCCCTGGAAGCATGTTATGCTTAAATAAAAGTCCATAGGAGGCTACGCAGCTAAAGGCTCCTCTCCAAATGACAGAGTCCTCAAGGGAATATCAGAAGGAGGGAGAAAAGCACTTTCTCATCTACAGGGACCATATCCGAGAAAAGCTAAGTTCTCTCAGTGAGGGTTTCAATGGTGCAAAAGCAGCAGACTAGAAGGCAACGTTATGAAACTGCTTGACAGTCTAGTGAGTTGGCAACAACCAAAGATGTGTGACTGAGAAGCATGCGGTAAGGTATGCAGAGCATGTTGTATGCAGAGCATGCTGTATGTAGAGCATGTTGTATGCAGAGCATGCTGAATGCAGAGCATGCTGTATGCAGAGCATGTTGTATGCAGAGCATGCTGAATGCAGAGCATGCTGTATGCAGAGCATGTTGTATGCAGAGCATGCTGTATGCAGAGCATGCTGTATGTAGAGCATGTTGTATGCAGAGCATGCTGAATGCAGAGCATGCTGTATGCAGAGCATGTTGTATGCAGAGCATGCTGTATGCAGAGCATGCTGTATGCAGAGCATGCTGTATGTAGAGCATGCTGTAAGGTAAGCAGAGCGTGTTGCATGGCGTGTAACATTTCTCAGAAATTCCATGACCAGTGCTAGAGTGAGTAATATCGCATTACCGTGTGAGGGAATTGATTTAGACTGTTTTGTTGATGAATTTGATAGCCGGCATGATAATCGTAGAATTAAGCTACACTAAATGTACTATAATCTACTTCACCTCAGGAAAGGGAAACTCGCCCTGTTGGCAACACTGCATTACTTCATGCATGCTTGCATGGGGTTTTAATATCAACATAATATTTACCTTACATTCATAACTCATGATTCATTTTTGTTTTGAAGATATTTTTGCCATATTTTGCGATATTGTTAAAAATATATTGCAAGGAATACATATATATTTTTATATAAGTAATACAAATAACCTCCATTATCATAATGTTTGTGTAGGCATACATGTATATGATTACAAATGCAAGTTATGAAAGTAATGAGGTGTTATTATTGTCATTTGTTATTTCCAAGTTGAATGGGAAGAGGCTCAAGTTGAGGAGAAAGTGGCAGATGCATGCGTTGAGGTGGCTGACTCATAGCATGAGGTTGCTGCCTCAAGAGTTGCGCTTGCTGCAAGGGTTGCGGATGCGCAGTAGCAGGTTCCTGAGGAACGAGTTAAGGTTCCTGAGGTGTGAGCTGCGAGAGTTGAGGTAGCGGCTGCGCAGAACGCAGTTCTTGTCTCGCGAGTTGAGGTTCCTGAGGTGCTAGCCTAAGCTGCAGCGAGTGCTGAGGTGGCTGCCTCATTGATGGAAGAGGTTGTCGTACCTCAAGAGATTGTTGCCTCGCTGGTGGAACCGCAAGCGGAAGCGGAGGAAGTAAGGCATAAGATTCCTGCTCCCATTGCTGAGGTTGCCTTAAGGAAGGCGGAGGTTGCTGCACACCGCTGGTAACTGGCAACTCAGTACGCGGTAAGGTATCCTGAGGAACCTCAACATCGTACGCCTGGCAGACTGGACTGCGGTGAGGCGGAGCGATCGCAGGAGGAGGTGTAACCTTCTCAGCCTGACACTCACGCATTAAGACCGCAAGCTGTGACTGCATGGACTGCAGCAAAGTCATCTTGGGGTCGGCAGACGCTAAGGTCTGCTGAGGCAAAGCCTTAACAGAAGATGAGGTCTGTTGCGGCATCACCTTACCTCTCTTAGGAGGTGTGCAGTCACCTGATGACTGCGGAGAGTCAGAGCTAACCCAATGACTGCATCCGGGTTGTTGAACTCTAGAGGTCTGGACTTTACGTTTAAGAGGTCTTGAGACCTGAGTCCAGCGTTATCTCCCCGAAATTTCTTCTGCAGACGAGTAAAAAAAGGGCTCAATCGTCTGCGGGTGGGAGTGACGGTCTCTGTAAGACACGCCCGCAACCACCGAGGATACTTCTGTGCGCCGATCAAGGCCTGCCGAACCCTTTTGCCCTTCGACATTGCTTCTCCCCTGGGCTTGGGAGCTTGCAAGAGGTCCCGGACTGGGAGGACGACTGGCACGCAAGAAGTACCCTCACGCACAACACTGACACACTTTGCGCTAATCACTTATCACTTTTGAATTTCTGTTTGCACTTATTTCACTGAAACACGCAATTCTATCCTTCTTTAAAAGTTAGTAATTGCGAAAACAGAATTACAATGTAACAGAAAAATCTAATGAAAGATAAATAATTCAGTGGCTGGAAAGAGACTAAACACTAGATCAAATAAACTACGTTTAAAATCTCTCACCGCATAAAGCTTGAGAACAAGAATAAACTCTAGAAACGTTTACCTTCTTCCCCTAAAGAGACTAGGGAGAAGAGCAAAAACGATAACAACGTTACTCGCTTGAACGAAACGTTTATCCAGCTCTCTCTCCCTCCGTCTCTATCTCTCTCTCTCTCTCTCTCTAGACTTAGAACCTGAGAGAAGAGCCCAATCATATATACTCGTTAAAACATATTATTGTTAAAGGAAAAAAACTGAAAGATTTCCCAAATAAAAAGTTCCTTTATTAGAATTAAAACCATTAAGCTAAGAAAGAATGAACAAAACGTTATAAACGGTTTACTCTTACTGCAACGTGACACCGTGAAAATTCTCTCTCTATCGTAACGATAGAGCGCAAGTTGAACGTTCTGAACGTCAACAACTGCAGAGACAAAACAAAACGTTAGTTCAACTTTGAAACAGTACGAGACTATCAAAGAAATTCTTTCAAAAACATTAAAATAGCATAATATGTTAACAGGTAAAACCGAAATGACGGGCTCAATGTTAATTAACTTCGGTACAAGAAAAGACCGCCTACTATTAGGAAAGGTCGAATATAAACAAATATAAAAATTAATTTTAATAATTTTATAATAAAAGGAAGTTAATCGAAGAGGCCTATAAAAGGCGGAGAGATATAAAATAAATCTATAACTTTTGTTAAGCAAAATTAAGAAAGAGAGTCTATACTCTCTTAGACACCAACACTTCCGTCTAAGGGAAGGGTCGGCCATTTAAAGGTGAAAGAGAGTTCATACTCTCTTCGTCACCATAATTAATCAAATTAATTCCAAAAGCTAGCTAAGCTAATAATAGAACTTCCTGAATAGCGAAAGCTGAAATCTTAGAGCAATACTTCACCAAAAACCGTGAACAAGACTCCAAAATTATAAGCGTATCCATGAACGTCTTGCCGGAAGCACGACAGAGGAAAAATTGAAGTGGTGTCAACAAGAAGTACTGCAGTACCTGGCCACAGGTGGCGCTTGTGAGTACACCCCCCTCTTGTATAGCGATCGCTGGCGTATCCCTTCCGTAGAATTCTGTCGGGCAACAGAGTTGACAGCTACATGATTATCGGGTAAGTTTAATATTGAAAATAAAAGCGTCGCATCAAGAGACTGCGGGAGGCAGGATACTGCTCGATTGGCTGGAGCGTAGAAAATTCCTTGGATCACAGATTTGTGAATTAATGCTATCCAGAGCGAATTCTGACCATGGCAGCTCAAGGGCAGGTTTCAATCCTTGAGGAGCGGTGGAGCGCCAATTAATGATCGTTATTCCACTCCTGATAGGGGTAGAGTTGCCTCCGTGAGGTCATTAAACTCTCAAATGAGAGACAACACCTTAACAACCATTATCTCTGTTTTGAGATTCTCTGTTTCCACAGATGAAGGTACGGAATCATACGCCACTGGATCTATGAAGTCCCAAGAGTCCTCCTCCCTTAGGAAACGGGAAGTCTTGACGTGATCCTTGGGAGATTCCTTCCTCGTCGAATACTCGTATACTATTTTGAGAACCTGACAGGGACAGTAGCCTGAGGAAGAAGGACAACCACCATTAGATCTGACTCTTTGGAGTCTGAGGTGCCCTTAGCTAATGTCCTTATTGATTAGCAAAGGACTAGGACCCTGCACACCTGAAAGACAATTGGGAGAACAGGGAACTGAATGCACAAGAGAGCAGCTGATGAAAGCCTGTCGCTGATAACCTAGGTCTCTCGCTGATTGTTGGGTGTAAGCATTGTCTCCTGTTGGTGTCTGTTCAAGTCCTCAGAGCGGTCCTGGGATGTCACTGGTCTCGATCCATCACCTGGATGCATTGGAAGGTTTCTCATACTAATTGGTCTCGCCAAGATAGATCTCTAAAAGAGAACCGGTCTCAGCATGTAAGAAGCTTTGTGTATAGAGGGATCTCTGTAAAATGCTTTCGAGCGATAAGAGGATGCAGGTGACCAGAACCCTTGACTCCATCACGATCGCTTGAGAAATAGTGAGGAGTGAGGTCAGTAGGTGTCCGGTGGCAGGAAGCTCAGGATCGAGACGTCCTGTTGATAGGTGTCTTCATGAGTGGAGTTACAGTGCTGGAAGAATGATCACGTAGTGATTATTTGCGGAGACCGAGCCCATGGAGACCTAGTATGTAGTGAATGGGTGTGGAAACCTGGTACGAAATGACTGAGCGCGTGACAGCCTTGCGCTCGGAGACCGTGCGGGTAAAAACCGCGTGCATGGATACCCGGAGAAAGTGCGCGAGGAGACCACGCATGTGAAGAGCAGAATCGGTGACAATGACAAGACGATCTGCCTATATCCTCACACTGAATACGAGGTGCCTCACACTGAGGGACCTGGGGGAACCCAAACAAAAAATAAGGCAATAAGGCTGCTCGGGTGATGGAAGAGATTGTCGGTCATCTGTAGCACAAAGATCTTTCTGCTGGAAGAGATTGTCGGTCATCTGTAGCACAAAGATCTTTCTGCTGGAAGAGATTGTCGGTCATCTGTAGCACAAAGATCTTTCTGCTGGAAGAGATTGTCGGTCATCTGTAGCACAAAGATCTTTCTGCTGGAAGAGATTGTCGGTCATCTGTAGCACAAAGATCTTTCTGCTGGAAGAGATTGTCGGTCATCTGTAGCACAAAGATCTTTCTGCTGGAAGAGATTGTCGGTCATCTGTAGCACAAAGATCTTTCTGCTGGAAGAGATTGTCGGTCATCTGTAGCACAAAGATCTTTCTGCTGGGGTATCATCCTGCGTGATGTTGTTTCCCTGGAAATATCTGAAAAGAGGGAAACAAGTGCAGCAGTGTTTTTCCCGACCAACAGTAACTAACAGCACCTCGTTATAAAATTTACAAGAGAGTTCCGGCTTTACCTCCTTCTTTTACAGAATGCAGGTTTGTATTTCTGTAGGAGCAGATAGTTTTTCCAGATTACGTTTCATGCTATATTGCTATCCAGCTTCAGTACCTGACAACTGTCTCTTTTTGCAGCTATAGATAATGCAATGAAAATGGCCATCTGTAATTCCCCAGGCATCTTCAATCTTTAGAGTAAAAGCGTTTGGGTATAACAAGGGTCTGGTTTTGTAAACAGTCAAAATTACAGTACTAAAAATGTAAAATATCGTACAGGTACAAACAATTTGAAATTTCTAATACAACAAAATTCAAACATACAGTTACCTTATTCAAAAGATATCTAATATGATCTTCGAGTGAATGACCTTTAGCAACAATAGCGAGTAATCTTGCGCCCAGCATCTCGATGAACGCGTCACGCAAATCGAGCTGCGATAACAGCATCGCCGACAGTTCTTCATTTGACAATTGGAGGTCCTGAATGGCTGTTACAGATAACATACCCCACTGTATTCTAAGTTCATCCAAACTGAATCTGAAGTCCTCAAAAAAAGTGGACGGCTTTTCGAGCAATTTCTCGCGAAGATCCGTCTCCCTGGATGGGTTTTGCTCTTTGCTCCTGCTTCTACGACCCATTTTGGCGGAATCTAATTTCTGCGGCGACAACTTGTGAAAAACATTAAATTCCCTTAGTGGAAGATGTAGTTTGCTTCATAACTTTCATAAATAACAAACCAGCTGTTGTCTTGTCCATTCCATTCACTGACCTGCAAAAGCAAAATTAAACAAAATAAACAACATGATTTTGGAGGGTATACATGTGTGAAGAATTTTTAACCCTTTTACCCCCAAAGGACGTACTGGTACGTTTCACAAAAGCCATCCCTTTACCCCCATGGACGTACTGGTATGTCCTTGCAAAAAATGCTATAAAAATGGAGTTTTTATGATAAAACAAAGTTTTATGAATACTTACCTAGCAGTTATATATATATAGCCGAGTCTCCGACTGCGGCAGAATTTAATCGAAAATCGCGGCAACCGCCTTGTGGTGGTTGTGTGGTTAGATGGTTAACAACCCTTACAGGGTGGTACTTGGAATCAATCCCATTTTCTGTTCCTCAGATTATCTTTGCCCAACCTGTCTCCTGAGGGGAGGTGGGTGGGCTTTAAAATATATATATATAACTGCCAGGTAAGTATTCATAAAACTTTGTTTTATCATAAAAACTCCATTTTTATGAATAGAACTTACCTGGCAGTTATATATATACTGTATAGCTGATTCACACATTTGGAGGAGGGAAACAGACAGAAAAACATAGTTGGGGAAACAACAAAAGAGTTGTAGGAGAACAAACACCTTGATTCCTTACCTGCTAAGGTAGCTGACTTCAAAGGTAACTGCCTCTAGAGTCGCTTTCCCTTAGGAGTGTTCAGCCAGGAGTAGACCTGCAACGCTGCAAACAACTCAATCGAGTCTGTCAAAGGGGTAAGACCAACAACTTGACTAGACTTCAGAAAACTACCTTCCCATATAATTAAAACCTGCAAAAAATAGATATAAACTATCTATCTGGACTGAGGGAATCGTACCACAAGACGAGGACCTCAGACAACTATAAAAAACACAAACCCATATACAAGTACATAAACTAAGGTTGAGTGGGGGTAGTAACTCCTTTGCCTAATACAGAAGCCGCAGCTACATATGGGCCCAAGGTATAACACTTGTCACAGTCCACTCTTACCTCTCTGAGGTAATGAAAAGCGAAGACAGAGTTGCTCCTCCAGAACGTTGCGTCCATGATCTGCCTAACTGACATATTTTTCCGGTATGCCAGCGAAGCAGCAATGGCCCTTACTTCGTGAGCCCGTACTTTTAACAGGGTGAAGTTTTCTTCCTCACAAAAGAGGTGGGCTTCCCTAATAGTTTCCCTCAGGAAAAAGGACAAAGCGTTCTTTGACAGGGGTTTTTGAGGATCCTTCACCGAACACCATAAGGAGTTGGAAGCACCCCTCACGCTCTTAGTGTGGGCTAAATAAGCCTTGAGAGCCCTAACCGGGCAGAGGAGGCTTTCCTGTTCCTGACCCACTAGATTCGTGAGGTTAAGGACTTCAAAAGTCCTGGCCAGGGTTTCGAAGGGTTCTCATTCTTGGCGAGAAAGTCGAACCTCAAGGCACAAACCGCTCCATTTAGGGTGAAGCCTACACGCTTCTCGATTGCCTGGACCTCGCTGATCCTCCTGGCAGTCGCTAGAGACAAAAGGAAGAGGGTTTTCTTAGTCACATCTCGTAGAGAAGCTTGCGAGATAGGCTCAAACTTCCTGGAGCGCAAAAACTTAAGCACCACATCCAGGTTCCAAGAAGGGGGTCTTAAGTGCACCTGCTTCGTTGTCTCAAAAGACCTAATGAGGTCCTGCAAGTCCTTATTCTGAGATAACTCTAAGCCTCTATGCCTAAAGACGGTTGAGAGCATGCTCCTGTATCCTTTAATGGTAGATACAGCCAGCTTAGCATCCTGCCTGAGGTAAAAAGAAAGTCTGCAATCTGGCTTAGAGAGGTAGAGGACGAGGAAACCTTGCGCCTCCTGCACCAAGCTCTAAAGGTCTCCCACTTTGACTGGTAGACTCTTTGTGAAGAGATCCTCCTTGCCCTGGCAATAGCTTTCGCCGCTTGTGCCGAAAAGCCTCGAGGTCTAACGAGCTTCTCGACAGTCTGAAGGCAGTCAGATTGAGAGCGAGGGGTTTTTGGTGAAATCTCTCGAAGTGGGGTTGTCTGAGAAGATCTGGACTTGCCGGGAGTCTTCTTGGAAAGTCCATCAGCAACCCTACCACTTCGGTGAACCATTCCCTCGCAGGCCAGAATGGAGCCACTAGGATCATTCGTCCCGAATCAAGGAGAGCGAATTTCCTGACAACCAGATTGATGATCTTTAACAGGGGAAAGGCATACATGTCCAGCCCCGTCCAATCCATCAAGAAGGCGTCCACTGCAACAGCTTCCTCGTCCGGGACTAGGGAGCAGTAGTTGGGGATCCTCTTGTTTAGACTGGAGGCGAAAAGGTCTATTACAGGTCTGCCCCACAACTTCCAGAGGCTCCGACAGACATGCGGGTTGAGACTCCACTCTGTAGGAAGGACTTGTCCCTTCCTGCTGAGCATGTCTGCCCTGATGTTTCTCTGCCCTTGAACAAACCTTGTCAACAGCTGGGTCTCGTTCTCGTTCGCCCAAAGGAGAAGTTCTCTCGCAGTTGAGAACAGAGAGAGGGAGTGAGTTCCCCCTTGCTTCCTTATGTACGCGAGAGCTGTGGTGTTGTCGGAATTGATCTCCAAAGTCTTTCCTGACACCGAGGTTTTGAAGGCCTTTAGCCCTAACAAAATGGCCATCAATTCCTTCCTGTTGATATGCCAACTGATCTGACTCCCTTCCCAAATACCCGAGACCTCTTTGTTCCCTAGTGTTGCTCCCCAGCCTGACTCGGACGCGTCTGAGAATAACACTAGGTCGGGGTTCTTCTTGAAAAAGGTGATCCCTTTTCCCAACAGAGCTGGGTCCAGCCACCACATTAAAAGATCCTTGATCTCTGTCGGAATGGGAAAAGAAAAAGTGTCCTCCTGGATCCTTCTGTTCCAAACCTTTGCGAGAAGTGTTGCAGAGGCCTTAGGTGCAGTCTCCCCAAAGGGACAAACTGCTCCAGGGAGGATAGAGTTCCCAGCAGATTCATCCACTCCTTCGCTGAGCATTCCTGCTTCCTCAAAAAGTCTTTGACTTTGTCCAGGTACCTGGTCTGCCTCTCCTGGGAGGGAGAAGCCTGAAAAAGAACTGAATTCAGAACTATCCCCAAATAGAGAATAGTCTGATTCGGCTCGGTCTGAGACTTCCCCCAGTTGACGATGAGTCCCAGGTCCTGAGTCATCGTATAAGTCTTCATTAGGTCCTCCAGACATTTCTCTTTTGACTGTGACCGGATCAGCCAGTCGTCTAGATAGAAGGAGACCCTTATCCCCTCCTGGTGTAACCAGCCTGCCACATTCGCCATTAGTCTGGTGAAAACTTGGGGAGCTGTGCTGAGACCGAAGCAAAGTGCCCTGAACTGGAAGCACTTGCCCTGGAACACAAACCTCAGATATCTCCTCGAAGACGGATGAATGGGGACGTGAAAATAAGCGTCCTGCAGGTCGAGAGAAACCATCCAGTCTCCTGGACGAACTGCAGCCAGCACTGACTGAGTCGTCTCCATGGAGAACTTTGTTTTCTCCACGAAGGCGTTCAGAGAGCTGACATCTAGGACTGGTCTCCATCCACCCGAGTTCTTGGGAACCAGAAACAGGCGATTGTAAAAGCCTGGGGAGGCGAGGTCTTGAACCGGCTCTATTGCTCCGTTGACCAACATCTGGTCGACTAGCTCCAGAAGAGCCTCTCGTTTCCCCGCGTCGGTGTACTGAGCCACTAAGGCTAGGGGAGAGTCTGAGAGAGGTGGTTTCTTTAAAAAGGGGATCTTGTAGCCTTCCTTGATGACTGAGAGGGACCAGGTGTCCGCCCCTCTCCTTTTCCAAGACTGCCAAAAACGAGACGGTCTTGCCCCTACTGGTGTCTCCCATCTCATTTTTTGGACTAGGGCCTAAACGCACCCCTGCTGGTCCTTGGCCCTGACTCTTGTCTTCTCCCCCTAAAATCCGCTCCCGAGGAGATCCTGCCCCGAAAGGGCTGTTGAAACTTCTTCTCCTCCTTCTTCAGAGGAACAGGAGCAACAGGTAAGGTCTTTCTAGCCGACCGAGACAAAAGGTCCTGAGTAGCCTTCTGAGCCAGAGAAAGGGAGATATCTCTGACCAGAGCTTCAGGAAAAAGATGACGTGAAAAAGGGGCGTAAAGTAGCTCCAACTTCTGGGCAACAGTCACAGATCTAGAGGTGAAGGAGCACAAAAGGGCCCTCTTCTTTAAGACCCCTGCCGAGAAAAGGGAAGCCAATTCATTAGTTCCATCCCTTAGAGCTTTGTCCATGCAGGACATGATACTCGTCAGGTCCTTCGTCCTCCAGGAGTTCAGACTTCCTGGCCAGAGTCCCGAGAGACCAGTCCAGGAAGCTGAAAAACCTTGAAAACCCTGAAAAATGTTATTTTCATTAGTAAAATAAATTTTTGAATATACTTACCCGGTGATCATATAGCTGTCAGCTCTGCTGCCTGACAGAAAAACCTAAGGACAAAATACGCCAGCGATCGCTATACAGGTGGGGGTGTACATCAACAGCGCCATCTGTCGAGCAGGTACTCAAGTACTCCATGTCAACACAGAACCAATTTTCTCCTCTGCCCACTGGGTCTCTATTGGGGAGGAAGGGAGGGTCCTTTAATTTATGATCACCGGGTAAGTATATTCAAAAATTTATTTTACTAATGAAAATAACATTTTTCAATATTAAACTTAGCCGGTGATCATATAGCTGATTCACACCCAGGGGGGTGGGTAGAGACCAGCATTACATGTTGACATTATTATGAGCTAAGTATTTTGTATTTCATTTTAGCAGTTATTCAAAATAACAAACATAAAATCAATAAGTACCTGGTAAGGAAGTCGACTTGAACAATTACTCTGCCTTTTTAAGTACGTCTTCCTTACTGAGCCTCGCGATCCTCATAGGATGCTGAGCGACTCCTAGGAGCTGAAGTATGAAGGGTTGCAACCCATACTAAAGGACCTCATCGAAACCTCTAATCTAGGCGCTTCTCAAGAAAAGACTTTGACCACCCGCCAAATCAAGTAGGATGCGAAAGGCTTCTTAGCCTTCCGGACAACCCAAAAACAATAATAAAACATTTCAAGAGAAAGATTAAAAAAGGTTATGGAATTAGGGAATTGTAGTGGTTGAGCCCTTACCCACTACTGCACTCGTTGCTACGAATGGTCCCAGAGTGTAGCAGTTCTCGTAAAGAGACTGGACATTCTTAAGATAAAAAGACGCGAACACTGATTTGCTTTTCCAATAGGTTGCGTCGAATATACTTTGCAGAGATCTATTTGTTTAAAGGCCACGGAAGTTGCGACAGTTCTAACTTCGTGTGTCCTTACCTTCAGCAAAGCTTGGTCTTCCTCATTCAGATGGGAATGAGCTTCTCGTATTAACAGTCTGATAAAATAGGATAAAGCATTCTTTGACATAGGCAAAGATGGATTCTTAACTGAACACCATAAAGCTTCAGACGGGCCTCGTAAAGGTTTTAAAATAAAACTTAAGAGCTCTTACAGGACATAAGACTCTTTCTAGTTCATTTCCAACCATACGATAAGTTTGGAATATCGAACGATATTGGTCAAGGCCGAGAAGGCAGCTCGTGTTTGGCTAGAAAACCAAGTTGTAGAACATGTAGCCGTTTCGGATGAGAATCCGATGTTCTTGCTGAAGGCATGAATCTCACTGACTCTTTTAGCTGTGGCTAAGCATATCAGGAAAAGAGTCTTAAAGGTGAGATCTTTCAGGGAGGCTGATTGTAGCGGTTCGAACCTGTCTGACATAAGGAATCTTAGTACCACGTCTAAATTCCAACCAGGTGTAACCAAACGACGCTCCTTCGTGGTCTCAAAAGACTTAAGGAGGTCCTGTAGATCTTTATTGTTGGAAAGATCTAAGCCTCTGTGACGGAAGACTGATGTCAACATGCTTCTGTAACCCTTGATAGTGGGAGCTGAAAGAGATCGTTCTTTCCTCAGATATAAGAGAAAGTCAGCTATTTGAGTTACAGAGGTACTGGTCGAGGATACGGATACTGACTTGCACCAGTTTCGGAAGATTTCCCACTTCGATTGGTAGACTCTAAGGGTGGATGTTCTCCTTGCTCTAGCAAACGCCGCTCTGGTTGCCTCCTTCGAAAAGCCTCTAGCTCTCGAGAGTCTTTCGATAATCTGAAGGCAGTCAGACGAAGAGCGTGGAGGCCTTGGTGTACCTTCTTTACGCGTGGCTGACGTAGAAGGTCCACCCTTAGGGGAAGTGTTCTGGGAACGTCTACTAGCCATCGAAGTACCTCGGTGAGCCATTTTCTCGCGGGCCAGAGGGAAGCAACTAGCGTCAACCTTGTCCCTTCGTGAGAGGCGAACTTCTGCAGTACCTTGTTGACAATCTTGAACGGAGGGAATGCATATAGATCTAGATGTGACCAATCTAGTAGAAAGGCATCTATATGAACTGCTGCTGGGTCCGGGATTGGTGAGCAAAATATTGGGAGCCTCTTGGTCATCGAGGTTGCGAAGAGATCTATGGTTGGCTGGCCCCAGGTGGCCCAAAGTCTCTTGCATACATCCTTGTGGAGGGTCCATTCTGTTGGAATTATTTGTTCCTTCCGACTGAGACAATCTGCCATGACATTCAAGTTGCCTTGGATGAACCTCGTTACTAGTGAAATATCTAGACCTTTTGACCAGGTGAGGAGGTCCCTTGCGATCTCGTACCATGTCAGAGAGTAGGTCCCTCCTTGCTTGGAGAAGTACGCCAAAGCCGTGGTGTTGTCCGAGTTCACCTCCACCACTTCCCTTGAAGGAGAGACCTGAAGCTTTTCCAGGTCAGACGTACTGCCAGTAGCTTCTTGCAGTAGAAATGCATTGTCCTTTGACTCGAGTTCCATAATCCCGAGCATTCCCTACCGTCTAATGTCGCACCCCAGCCTACGTCCGATGCGTCCGAGAAGAGAACGTGGTTGGGAGTCAGAACAGTCAGGGGAAGACCCTCTCTAAGGTTGATACAGTCCTTTCACCAAGTCAGACCAGACTTTATCTTTCCGGAAACCGGGATCGAGGCCGCTTCTAGCGTCTTGTCCTTTTTCCAGTGAAAAGCTAGATGGTATAGAAGAGGACGGAGGTGTAGTCTTCCTAGTGACACAAATTGATCCACGGATGACAGTGTCCCTACCAGACTCATCCACAGCCTGACTGGGCAGCGTTCCTTCTTCAGCATCTTCTGGATGGATAGCAGGGCTGGGGGTTGATCGTCTTGTTCAGCAACGTCCTCATAAGCGGGTTCCTCATCCGAAACTGATGAGGAAACGGCAACGGAGTGGGCAACGTCTGACTCGCTGAATCCGGTCGCACTGGTGGATGCGTGACGGAGCCGGACACAATATCATGGTACTGCTGCACAGTCTGTGAACTGTCAACAACCATGGGGACGCGAGGAAGTACAGCGTCAACCCGAAACTGTCTAGACTGTCTGGGTTGTGCAGTCAACACCCTACCGGGTTGCTGAGGTTGACGCACTGCGACACAACAAGTCACCTCTGCTGGTTGTTGAACGTCTTCCTAGTGACACACTGAACGTCAACAACCACCCCCGAGCGTCGCTTAACGTCAACGTGCGACTGGCAACCCACACTGGGTCGCATCGGTGGAGGAACCACCTCAACTGGCAGACGCGAGTAGGATACCTCAGCGTCAACAGGGCGCACAACCAACCGGTAGGAAGGTTGTTGGCCAGAAGGTTCTTCTCCGTATTAAGTCCTCTATCAAGGACACAAGCTTGGACTGCATGTCTTGCAGCAAAGCCCATTAGGGTCTACGGGAGCAGGTGTGGCAACAGACGGGGTTAGCGACTGAAGCGGAACCATTTACCATCCCTGGAAGCCTTGTTATGTGTGACATAATAGTACAGCAAAACTTCAAAGGCTCGACAAAAGTTGAGAAGTTGACCTGTAAACAACTGGAGCGTCTCCTGGCTAGGCGCCTGGGCGAGTCTACCAGAATTGAGAAGTCTACCTGGGCAGAGGCATGAACTCCCAAGCCGAGAACTTCTCTCGTGTCCTATCAGACTCTCGCTCTATAAGCCAGTTAAAAAGAATGGAAATCAAAAGGCTGTATCCCTAAAACTCCTCCTGGTGCAAAAACCAGTCGCCTAGCCAACGTAACGCTCTCTAGGAGAGCGAGAGAGCACTAGCTTAACAACAACGGCTTCGAAGTAGCTAGGCCTAGTATGAGTTCTGACGTGAGGCGAACGAGGAGCAGCAGTTACAAGATCCGGACGAAGATCCTTAAAAAATCATTATGATTTAATTAAAGTCCATAGGAGGCTAAGCAGCTTAAGGCTCCTCTCCAAATGACAGAGTCCTCAAAGGAATATCAGTAGGAGGGAGAACAGCACTTTCTCATCTACAGGAACCTTGTCCGAGAAAAGCTAGGTTATCTCAGTGAGGGTCTCACTGGTGCATTAGCAGCAGACCAGAAGGCAACGTTATGTAACTGCTTGACAGTCTGTGAACTGTCAAAAACTGAACTGTCAACCACAACAGGTGCGTGAGGACATACAGCACTGGTGCATTAGCAGCAGACCAGAAGGCAACGTTATGTAACTGCTTGACAGTCTGTGAACTGTCAAAAAACTGAACTGTCAACCACAGCAGGTGCGTGAGGACATACAGCACTGGTGCATTAGTAGCAGACCAGAAGGCAACGTCATGTAACTGCTTGACAGTCTGTGAGCTGGCAACAACCAAAGCTGTGTGGGGAAGCCTCAACTCCTGACTGACCAGTCTGCTGCGGGCGAGTGGCGGTAACCACAGTGGGTTGCGGAGACTGACGCACCGTGTCAAAACACGGCAGCTTAACTCCACCCTCCTGTTGTTGTGGTAGCACACGCACGTCAACGGAGGGTTCCGTGCGTCTGTGAACGTCAGCATGCGTCTGGCAGGGTCGACTGCGCATGGGTGGAGGAGCTCTCACAGCTGGAGTGTGGGAGCAGGCAGCCACAGCGTCTGCTGGGCGCACAACCGTGGTAGGTTGTAGGCTAACGGGTGCAGCGTCAACCTTCTCCGCACGATACTCCTGCAAAAAAGATGCTAACTGTGTCTGCATAGACTGTAGCAAAGACCACTTAGGGTCTACAGCAGCAGGTGCGGCAACAGACGGTGTTACTGCCTGTTGCGGTACCGCTTTACCTCTCTTAGGAGGTGTGCAGTCATCGGAAGACTGCAGCGAGTCCGAACTGACCCAGTGGCTACACCTGGGCCGTTGGACTTGCGCGGAAGGGACCGACTTGCACTTAATAAGCTGCGAGACCTTGGTCCAAGGTTTCTTACGAGAAACCTCTTCCGCAGACGAGAAGTAAATGGGCTCTCTCGTCTTTGTGTGGGTGGGGCGATCTTGGGTAGATACGCCCGAAACCACGGAGGGAAAAACGTCTGTTCGTTGATCAAGGCCTGACGAACCCATAAGTCGTTCGACATTACTTCTCCCCTGGGCTTGGGAGCTTGCAAGAGGTCCCGGACTAGGTGAACGACAGGCACGAACAGACGAACCCTCGGACGCAACACTGTAACACTTTGCGCATATCACTTTATCACTTCGATTTTCTGTTTTGCACTTATTTCACTGAAATCGAAACTTTTACTGATTTCTACCTGAAACACGCAATCCTACCCTTCATTAAAAGGTAGTAATTGCGAAAACAGTCGTATAATGCAACAGAAAACATATATAAAGATAAAGAATTCAGTGGCTGGGAAAGAGACTAAACACTAGTTCAAATAAACTACGTTTACAATCTCTCACCGCACATAGCCTGGGAACGAGAATAAAACCCTAGAAACGTTTTACCTTCTTCCCCGTACAGCGACTAGGGAGGAGAGTAAAACGAGAACAACGTTACCCGCTTGAACGAAACGTTTTTTCTCCTCTCTCTCCCTCCGTCTCTATCTCTCTCTCTCTTTCTCTCTTGATTTCGCACCTGAGAGAAGAGCCCAATTATATATCGTCAAAACATGTTATTTGCTAAAGGAAAAAACTGAAAGGTTATCCAAATAAAAAGTTCCTTTAATTTAGAATTTAAACCATTTAAGCTAAGAAAGAATGAACGAAACGCCAGAATCGGTTTACTCTTACTGCAAAGTGAAACCGTGATACACTCTCTCTATCGTAACGATAGAGCGCATGTTGAACGTCCTGAACGTCAACAACTGCGTAGACTAAAAAACTAAACGTTAGTTCATCTTTGAAAACAGTACGAGACTATCAAAGAAATTCTTTCATAAAACATTAAATTTAAAAAGTTTTAAATTCTTTAAAGGTTAAATACGATATAACGGGCTCAACGTTGATTAACTTCGGTTCCAAGTTAGGACCGCCTACTATCAGGAAAGGTCGTATATAAACAAAACACAAATAATTATTTTTATATGTTTATAATAAATGGAAAGTTAATCGAAGAGGCCTAATAAAGGCGGAGAGATATAAAATATATAGATCTATAACGTGTTAAGCAAAATTACTAAAAACCTAAACACACTTCCGTCTAAGGGAAGGGTCGGCCATTTAAAAGTGAAAGAGAGTCCATACTCTCTTTGTCACCATAATTAAATCTATCCAAAACGAGTTCAAGTTTTGAAATGAAGATAAAACCCCTGCATAGCGAAAGCTCAAAACTGGAATAGTGTACTTCACCAAATAGTTGTGAAAACAAATCCAGTTAGTAACAGCGTATTTAGTAGGTCTTGCCAGTGGCACGACAGAGAGAAAATTGGTTCTGTGTTGACATGGAGTACTTGAGTACCTGCTCGACAGATGGCGCTGTTGATGTACACCCCCACCTGTATAGCGATCGCTGGCGTATTTTGTCCTTAGGTTTTTCTGTCGGGCAGCAGAGCTGACAGCTATATGATCACCGGCTAAGTTTAATATTGAAAATTCCCTTGACGAGGTGATCAAGCTCCAACATGGACCACATCACCTTGGCAGAGTTTAAAGCATGCCTTCTTGCAGAGTCCACAAGAGCCGAGAAGTCACCTTGGGAGGAGGCAGGAACTCCTAACCCCAAAGGTTCCCCTGTCTCATACCACATACCGGCCTTGGAAGCGAGCCGAGACGGTGGAAAAGAAAAGGTGGTCTTGACAGCTTGTCTCCGTTCCTTCATCCAATCATCCACTTTAGCGAGAGCTTTCCTGGCCGAAATTGAAAGTTTCATTTTGATGAAGGCCGAAGACTTAGTAGCTTTCTTCCTGGTAAATTGAGACTGAGGAGAACGAGGGGCCGAAGGTTGAAATTCCTCCCCATAAAGTTCCAAAAGAGAGCGAGAAAGAACCTTATAATCACTAGAAGAGTCGGCAGGTTTTTCTTCCTCTTCCGAAATATCTTCGAGGTCCTGCTCAAGGATAACATCCCGAAGAGTTGGGCTGCCAGCAGTCTGGCAGCGAGAGCCGTTTGAATCCTGGCGCCGAGCGCCGCCAACATCCAGTCGGCGAGAAGCGGTATCGTCACGATGACGAGAAGCGGTATCGTCACGATGACGAGAGGCAGTATCGTCACGATGACGAAAAACGGAAGCGTCCTGAAGATGCAGGCTGCCTTCGCCTTGAAAATGCAGACTGCATTCATCCTGTTTCCTAAGAAACGAGGCAGTAACGTCCTGGCGTTTCGAAAGAGAAACGGAATCGTCACGGCGCCGAGAACGAGAGGCAGTATCGTCCTGGCGCCGGGAGAGGGGGGAAGGAAATTCCTGGCAGCGTGCCGATAAGGAGGGTGTGCGTTGTCGTACGGCCGACGAAGTGCGCAGAGGTTTCTTGGGAGAGATACTAAAATCTCTCTTAGAAGAAGATCTCTTAACAGGCAAAGAGACGTCCTTACGTCTGACGGACTGAGAAGGGTGACTGAAAGCTTCAACTAACGATGAAAGTTGTTCCTGCATAACAACCATGAAAGCTTTAGCAACCTCCGCTGGCTCTCGCGGTGCCGAAGACGGCAGTTGTTGTACGGCTTGACTGGGAGCGCTGGCAGAAGAAGTAGGGAGTCTAGCAGGATTAACTGGGCTAAGGACTCTCTGTTTCGCCCTTTTAACAGGAACAACATCGAAATCGTCTTCCGAAGGATCAGGGTCTCGGCTACTCGAACCGGGAGAGGGAGAGCGAGACTGCCGGTCCCGGTTCCACCCTCGCTTCATTGGTCTTGATTCGTAACGCCAATTACGTCTGGGAGAACGATCAGGCGAAGACACAAACGTATCCGACACGCCTTTCCTACGGCGGTCAAGAGCAGCCTGGGAGATCGCAACAGGACTGTCTGAGGCGACGACTGACCGAGGATAAGCACCTCTCACCCCCTTTCGGCTTTCGACGTACCTTCTCCCTTGGTCCTGGGAGCTTGGTAGAGGTCTAGACCTAGGGGTATGACAGATTCGATCAGTCGCCACCTCCACTGCACTTTCACAAGCACTAATTTCACCTACACCCTTACCTTTAAAGGCCTCCAACTGTGCTTTAATGGCCTCCAATTCAGCAGCTAATTTAGCATACCCAGGGTCATCCGTAGGCACAGGTCCTGTAGAAGGGGCAGGAGTCACTACATTTGGGGTAGGAATACTTTCCAAAGGGGTTACAAGCAAAGGGTCAATAGATAAATCTAAGCTAGGCTCACTAGCAGACTTTGATTTTGATTTAGCTCTTCTAACTCTATCAATCTCAAGTTTGCACACCTAGCACTTCATAGCTAACCAATTATCATCACTTAAAACCTCGCATTCCTTGCACTTATTATCTAAAGCACATTCAAACCCCCTGCAACCCATACAGATAGTGTGAAGGTCAACCGAAACTTTCGGCAACCTCACCTTGCAAATATCATTCGCACAAATACGATAATGAATTTTCTCACTCATGATAATAAAGGAAAAAAGACAAAAAAACAAAAACAACACGATTGCCAAATCCCAACACAGTGTACTTCACCAAAAACGAAGTCCAAAAAGGCGATGAAGGGAAAGCGATCCGAAAAAACTCTGAAAGGCGGACCAACGATGTTGTCGATCCGGCCGGCAGAGATAATCTGAGGAACAGAAAACGGGAATGATTCCAAGTACCACCCTGTAAGGGTTGTTAACCATCTAACCACACAACCACCACATGGCGGTTGCCGCGATTTTCGATTAAATTCTGCCGCAGTCGGAGATTCAGCTATATATATATAACTGCCAGGTAAGTTCTATTCATAAAAAATCTTTTTTTCATATTTTTGATAAATTTTTGAGAAAATTCAGGCATTTTCCAAGAGAATGAGACCAACCTGACCTCTCTATGACAAAAATTAAGGCTGTTAGAGCAATTTAAAAAAAAATATACTGCAAAATGTGCTGGGAAAAAAATAACCCCCTGGGGGTTAAGGGTTGGAAATTTCCAAATAGCCTGGGCGTAAAAGGGTTAAGATTCCACATTTTGGATATACCGGTACCATCATTTTACATCTTCCACCGATCAAGACTACCATCATTACCAAACAGGGATGTACATCCCTGACAATGCTCAAAAGGACACTATGTCCTTACCTAACCCTAAAGCAGACCGTATGCTTGTGCTGGCTTTCCGACCAGCTTCTCTACCAAAACATGGTGTGTGTGTGTGTGTGTGTTTGATTGTGAACAGCTTCCTGGCCACAATTTTAATGGTAAAGTAATGAAACTTGCAAGGAATAACTTATGTAAAAAGTTGGAAATTATTAAATTTTGGAAAGTCAAGGTCATGGTTGAGCAAAAGGATGATAAATAAGCTACCGCGGCGGAGATCTGCGCTCTACTGAGTGCCCTTATAGTTTCACTCATCATTATAACTACAAAGTACCCTGATGTGAGTTGATAATAATTACATCAAAACAGTTCAAAATTCCTATAACCAAACAAACACCATTTTTTATTTCCTCCAAAAGGAGAACTGAATGTATATTTAGCACGAACTTGAAAACAAAATCCTCGCTGGGATGCAATGAAGAACCATTTCAAATTGTCAGAGCTCGCATCTTTTTAGGAATGTTGGTACGTAATTGGCCAAAAAATTAATGTGAAAAGTAAAAGTGTCTCTGATTGTCCACTTGGAAGGGGATTGGAAACTGCGACACGACCAGTTCCTATTGTACAGAAAACGGGATGCTAAGACCCAATGACGATGAATTTGAGTTCAAAATAAGGTAAATATTTACAACTTTATTTTGTGTTTGTATGACTGGCTAAGTATTTCTCATTTATGCAATTTTGTTCTTTTCAAAGCACTTTTTTCCATGCAACTACCAGTATTCCTGGAAATGCTCTATTGTCGCGTAAAAAAATCAACTACTCAATATTCCTTTAATAATAGCACCCAACATCAATAATCTTTTTTATAAAACCTGATGTTGACGATATATCAGAGGCGTAGGGAATTAAGGAAACACTGTATGAGCTAAGCTAAAGTACCTAACCTAACCAGACCTAAATTTTAGTGTCTTTACCAGAGGGGACTTCGGTCCCTCTTGCTGTTGGGTTTAATTATTAGGGGAAGATTAACCCTTTTACCCCCAGGCTATTTGGAAATTTCCAACCCTTAACCCCCAGGGGGTTATTTTTTTCCCAGCACATTTTGCAGTATATATTTTTTTAAATTGCTCTAACAGCCTTAATTTTTGTCATAGAGAGGTCAGGTTGGTCACATTCTCTTGGAAAATGCCTGAATATTCTCAAAAAATTATCAAAAAATATGAAAAAAAAAAAAAAATTATAGCATTTTTTTGCAAGGACGTACCAGTACGTCCATGGAAGTAAAGGGATGGCTTTTGTGAAACGTACCAGTACGTCCTTTGGGGGTAAAAGGGTTAAATGAATTACTATTTTATTTGACTGGATAGCCTTTAGGCAAAAAAGAATATTGGAAAAACGATCGAAAAGAACGTGTGTAAATAAAAAATACCTCTTTATATTATTTAGTGGAGAACTTGTAATTATATACACACAAAATATTGTTTGAAGGGATATATTCCATTATGTCAGTTCAAGTGGGTAAGCACAGTAATTGGGTCACAGAATTTTCGTCCGCCAAAATACCCGCACACGTTCACAACGCACGTAGCGCAACATGTACATTTTCGTCTGCCAAAATACTCTCCCAATCGGTTAACAAGAATAGTGCAACATGAACCGCTTACCAGAACAGAGGAAGGGGTGAATGTAGTTCGTTGGGATAGGTGTAAACTTTCTATCGATTTTCTGTATAGGGGAAAATTTGATAACATGCTAGTTTTACGATTTACGAAATATTATGATTTGGCATTACCTTACCAGTAGTGAAGCCAGTTGGGAGGCAAACAACAGATTGAGACTTAGTCTTATGGTAAGCAAAGATACGGCAATCTACCAATAAAGGGGGGGGTGTATGTATGATAGCAGCCACCTGTTTGTATGATGACGGCCAACTAGGGATACGGCCGGGTAAGGACGTCGCAGGGGCCGGAAGAACCCCCAGGGGGGGTGTATGTATGATAGCGGCCATCTGTATGTAATATCGACTAACTTAGAATAGGGCAGTGTAAGGGGGGTCGAAGGGGTGAGGCGTTAGCTCCCCGTTCGGTAAGTAGGTAAGGACACGGCTTGTAGACTAGGTTAGAGGCAAAGTTTAGGTTAGTTGATGCCCATTTTTAATCCACGCGGGAGGAACTGGCCGCTGATATACAAAGGCTCCCCCGCTTTAGCTAAGTAGATTAGATTAGTTGGTTTCCATTTTCTATGCAAGCAGGAAGCACAGGCCGCTGATATACAAAGGCTCCAAAGGGTTTTTACAGGGGGGGGGGGTAGCTCAAGCATAGTTAAGTAGGTATGGATACGGCTCCTAGGTTAGGTTAGGTGAAGAACATTAGGTTAGACGATGTTCTTGGTGTGTTTTCAGTCATAACTTTTGAAATTTTATACACATTATATTCTAAAACTTTAAAAAGACTCTTAAAACCCTATAATAAGTCCAATTATTATAAATTATAGCGTTAAATAAGAATAAATAAGAATAAAAAAGCGATCTTTCGAAACTTACGCTTACGACCCCATACATATTTCGCTGATATTTTTAAATAAAAGACTTTACGGGTATTAATATATATATAATTTACTTAAAATGTTTAATTTACCTTCAATTCACTGATCCTTAAGTGAAAACTAGTCTTTTATTCAGGGTTATTCACTAAAATATCACAACACTGATCACCTTCGCTGAGCAACGTCCTGTTGTTATTGGTTTATGGCGTCTTCTATTTAGTCTACTCAAACATAAACTTTAAATTTATCAGTATTTATTATATATAATATTTTATTTATGAATTATATAATATAAATATATATTTTATTTATTAATATAGTTTTCAGCTCAATTTATGTGAAATAATGTAAATTTTAGACTAAATAAGTGAAAAGGTTGTTTGCATTTTTAAACTCAAACATAAACTTTAAATTTATCAGTATTTATTATATATAATATTTTATTTATGAATTATATAATATAAATATATATTTTATTTATTAATATAGTTTTCAGCTCAATTTATGTGAAATAATGTAAATTTTAGACTAAATAAGTGAAAAGGTTGTTTGCATTTTTAAACTCAAACATAAACTTTAAATTTATCATTATTTATTATATATAAGATTTTATTTATAAATTATATAATATAAATACATATTTTATTTATTAATATAGTTTTCAGCTCAATTTGTGTGAAATAATGTAAATTTTAGACTAAATAAGTGAAAAGGTTGTTTGCATTTTTAAACTCAAACATAAACTTTAAATTTATCAGTATTTATTATATATAAGATTTTATTTATAAATTATATAATATAAATATATATATTATTTATTAATATAGTTTTCAGCTAAATTTATGTGAAATAATGTAAATTTTAGACTAAATAAGTGAAAAGTTGTTTGCATTTTTAAACTCAAACATAAACTTTAAATTTATCATTATTTATTATATATAAGATTTTATTCATAAATTATATAATATAAATATATATTTTATTTATTAATATAGTTTTCAGCTAAATATGTGTGAAATAATGTAAATTTTAGACTAAATAAGTGAAAAGGTTGTTTGCATTTTTAAACTCAAACATAAACTTTAAATTTATCAGTATTTATTATATATGATATTTTATTTATAAATTATATAATATAAATATATATTTTATTTATTAATATAATTTTCAGCTCAATTTGTGTGAAATAATGTAAATTTTAGACTAAATAAGTGAAAAGTTGTTTGCATTTTTAAACTCAAACATAAATTTTAAATTTATCAGTATTTATTATATATGATATTTTATTCATAAATTATATAATATAAATATATATATTATTTATTAATATAGTTTTTCAGCTCAATTTGTGTGAAATAATGTAAATTTTAGACTAAATAAGTGAAAAGGTTGTTTGCATTTTTAAACTCAAACATAAATTTTAAATTTATCAGTATTTATTATATTGAATATTTTATTTATAAATTATATAATATAAATATATATTTTATTTATTAATATAGTTTTTCAGCTCAATTTGTGTGAAATAATGTAAATTTTAGACTAAATAAGTGAAAAGGTTGTTTGCATTTTTAAACTCAAACATAAACTTTAAATTTATCAGTATTTATTATATATGATATTTTATTTATAAATTATATAATATAAATATATATTTTATTTATTAATATAGTTTTCAGCTCAATTTGTGTGAAATAATGTAAATTTTAGACTAAATAAGTGAAAAGTTGTTTGCCTTTTTAAACTCAAACATAAACTTTTAAATTTATCATTATTTATTATATATAAGATTTTATTTATAAATTATATAAAATAAATATATATTTTATTTATTAATATAGTTTTCAGCTCAATTTATGTGAAATAATGTAAATTTTAGACTAAATAAGTGAAAAGGTTGTTTGCATTTTTAAACTCAAACATAAACTTTAAATTTATCAGTATTTATTATATATGATATTTTATTCATAAATTATATAATATAAATATATATTTTATTTATTAATATATTTTTCAGCTAAAATTGTGTGAAATAATGTGAATTTTAGACTAAATAAGTGAAAAGGTTGTTTGCATTTTTAAACTCAAACTCTGTCTGATGAAACACAACTTTAAATATCTGAGAAACTATTGTTTAAATTAAATAAATATCGGAAATTTTAAATCATATTTAGCAAGCATATTTAAAAAAGATTTAATTCCAGTCTTATATCATATTAATATTTTTTTAATTCATTCTAGTTGTATAATAGTTTTGTGTAAAACTCATATACTTTTACCAACTTGGTAAAATGGACGCCATATTGGTAAAATGGACACCATATAGGTCTATTTTGTGCTAAAATCTTTATTATTTCTTTTTTATGTATTACTCAACTTACAATTATAGCGTCTATTTTGTGCTAAAATCTTTATTATTTCTTTTTTATGTATTAATCAACTTACAATTATAGCGTCTATTTTGTGCTAAAATCTTTATTATTTCTGTTTTATGTATTAATCAACTTGCAATTATAGCGTCTATTTTGTGCTAAAATCTTTATTATTTCTTTTTTATGTATTAATCAACTTACAATTATAGCGTCTATTTTGTGCTAAAATCTTTATTATTTCCTTTTTATGTATTAATCAACTTGCAATTATAGCGTCTATTTTGTGCTAAAATCTTTATTATTTCCTTTTTATGTATTAATCAACTTGCAATTAGAGCGTCTATTTTGTGCTAAAATCTTTATTATTTCTTTTTTATGTATTAATCAACTTGCAATTAGAGCGTCTATTTCGTGCTAAAATCTTTATTATTTCTTTTTTTATGTATTAATCAACTTACAATTATAGCGTCTATTTTGTGCTAAAATCTTTATTATTTCTGTTTTATGTATTAATCAACTTACAATTATAGCATCTATTTTGTGCTAAAATCTTTATTATTTCTTTCTTATGTATTAATCAACTTACAATTATAGCGTCTATTTTGGGCTAAAATCTTTATTATTTCTTTTTTATGTATTAATCAACTTACAATTAAAGCGTCTATTTTGTGGTAAAATCTTTATTATTTCTTTTTTATGTATCAATCAACTTACAATTATAGCGTCTATTTTGTGCTAAAATCTTTATTATTTTTTTTTTATGTATTAATCAACTTACAATTATAGCGTCTATTTCGTGCTAAAATCTTTATTATTTCTTTTTTATGTATTAATCAACTTACAATTATAGCGTCTATTTTGTGCTAAAATCTTTATTATTTCTGTTTTATGTATTAATCAACTTACAATTATAGCGTCTATTTTGTGCTAAAATCTTTATTATTTCTTTTTTATGTATTAATCAACTTACAATTATAGCAAACACATTCCATTTTTTAAAATAAAACCTGTTCAATTACCCAAGGGATAAATTATAAATATTAAAAACACTAGAAATATTTTAAAAACATTTAGACTTGGCCTACATCCTTATTAGTAACTGAAGGCTTCTCATTATTCATTTTACTTATTTGAATATTATATAACATGCTACAAAAATCTTCTAAAATTACAATGGACATATTTTACCTTGAAATAATATGTGCCCTAGCTTAGCGGTATTCATTTTATATTACAAGATTAAATATTTCATCTATGTTAATGAATTTCCAGTGAACAGTGGAGTACTCCAAGGGAATGTGTTGTCACCTATGTTGTTTATCCTCCTCATGGATTTTGTAATGCATAGAACAGTCAGAGATGGTGGAGAAGGATTGGACTGGATTGGTGATAGGAATTTAACAGACCTAGAGTATGCTGATGATGTTGTCCTTGTTAGCAGAACACCACAGGATTTGCAATGCTTGCTTACCAAAATGCATGAAATATCACACAAGGTTAGGCTGAAGATGAATAAAAGAAAGCTAGGGATGGTGAGAACGGGGTATGCAATAGAAGATGAAATATCATTGGAAGGAGAAAGGATTAATGAGGTAGAATCATTTAAATATTTAGGAACTATAATATCCAATACATAGTCTTTAGAATTAGAGTTTAGTGAAAGATTAAAAAAAAAAATCTGTCAATGGCTAGGTTAAGTAAAATTTGGAAATCAAATCTGAAATTTCATAGAAATCAGGCTATATATCAGTTTAGTGAAATCGGTGTTACTCTATGGACATAAGTCATGGTATGACAATGAAACAATCTCCAATAGATTTAGTAGATTTGAGAACAAAGCCCTCGGAAGGATATTGGGAGTTAAATGGTAGGATAGGATTAGAAATGAAACTATAAGAAAGATTACTCAAGTGCCATATGTGGATAAGATCATGATGAGGGGTAGATGGAGATGGTTTGGGCATGGTCTTCACACTCCCCAAGAGAGATTAGTTCACCAAACATTCCTCAAGGCACTAGAAGAGTTGGAAGACACAGGCCTCCATGGCTGAGGGCTATAAATTGCGAAATAGGAGATGATGAATGGCGCAGTATTGAATTAAGAGCTTAAGATAGAGACGACTAGCGAAATCTAACCGAGGACCTTTGTGTCAATAGGCGTAGGAGGAGATGATGATGATGACATCACTGATCACTGCACAGTAGGCCTACAATTAGGTATGCAGTTAATTATAATAGTCTTACCAGTACAGTGGTAACGTGTTTGCCTCGCATTCGCGTGGCAAGAGATCGATCCCGCCCAGGGCCGTGAGTTTAAGCTGTTTACTGGGGAGGCTACTGCTGTGGTAGGGCACCACAGTGGGGGGTTGGGCTTGCCCGGCTGACGTTCTGGTGAGCATCTATTCTGATGGAACTGGAACTGAAACCAGACACCTTTAACCTTTAACCTTTTAGTAAGACTTAATACTGCAAAATATATTTCTACATATTTATTCCAACTGGAACCTAATTTTGAAATTATATTCCCAACCAAATAGTTATAACTACTTCAGAAGTTCAAACTTTGACTGTTCAGATAATGCTACTGTACATTGGATCCCTTTTCTGGTTACGGCTCATTTTTCCTTTGCCTACACATACACCGAATAGTCTGGCCTATTCTTTGCATAGTCTCATCTCTCCTCATACACCTGACAACAGCAGCTCTTCTAGGAGAAGAACACTCTAAATACATACTACCGTACCATTGTTCTTTAATCTTGGGTAGTGCCATATAGCCTCTGTACCATGGTCTAGCACTGTCTTAGGATAGAGCTCTGTTGCTTGAGGATATACTCAGGCATATTATTCCATCTATTTTCTTTCCTGGCTGAGATATTTTTCCTGTTGGAGCCCTTGGGCTTATAGCATCCTGTTTTTCCAATCAGGGTTGTAACTTAGCTAATAAGGTTGGGTATTATTATTATTATTATTATTATTATTATTATCATTATTATTATTATTATTATTATTATTATTATTATTATTTTCTAAGCTACAACACTAGTAGGAAAAGCAGACTGCTATAAGCCCAGGGGCACCAACAGAGAAAATAGCCCAGTGAGGAAAGGAAACAAGGAAAAACAAAATAGTTTAAAAAGAGTAACAACAATAAAATAAATATTTCCAATATAAATTACAAAAACTAACAAAACAAGAGGAAGAGAAACAAGACAGAACAGTGTGCCTGAGTGTACCCTCAAGCAAGAGAACTCTAACCCAAGACAGTGGAAGACCATGGTGCAGAGGCTATGGTACGACCCAAGACTAGAGAACAATGGTTTGATTTTGGAGTGTCCTTCTCCTAGAAGAGTTGCTTACCATAGCTAAAGAGTCTCTTCTACCCTTACCAAGAGGAAAGTATAAATATACAACATTATAGTACCAGTTTTGGTTTTGTTATTAAACACATTTTGATAAATGTCAATGTTTTAGGTTTAAATTCTTATCATAAAAAGCTAAAGTTTTGGGATCTTAAAAGTTTAAGTTGTTCCTGAAGAAAATGATACTATTCAATATGTTGAAGCTTTTAGTCAATTATAGACCGTTAACAAATAAGATTCTCTCTCTCTCTCTCTCTCTCTCTCTCTCTCTCTCTCTCTCTCTCTCTCTCTCTCTCTCTCTCTCTCTTTTCAATTAAGTCTGGGTGTATTGTTAATATCAATGATTTACTTTTGTAAGCAAAACATATTTGTACATAGGCCTATTGAGTGCTTTAATTGGCTTTTATTGGTCTATAGATCGTACAAACACTATTTTTCATCATCTTTACATTAATATGGATTCCCTTGCTTTTATAGTTAGGCCTAATTATCATATAAGTTATATAACTATAAAGAAAACCTTTTTGAAGCGTGTCTAAAGATGATCAAAATAGGCCTAATTACTCTTTAAAATGGAATATCCTACCAACATGATCTGTTGTAAATATATCCTCCCTACCAACACCGTTGGCGGAAGTTATAAATAGGCGAAATGACATAGATATGTCCATACAAACAGAAATAGTTTTTATTGATTCCTACTGTGTAGGATATATGACACACCAAGGTTAAAGTTTAGACCAAAATCGAGCATTTTGCCTAATGGAATTTCGAGGTGACCTGGAATAAGACGAAAAGAATGAAAATATCTATTTTCGGATATTTCTAAGGGCTTTGCAGATAAGGGAACGATGGAAAAATTTGCATAATAATTCGATTGAACGAAAAGGAATAGATAAAAAAGATGTAGGCTCTTTTTGGGAATTATAATGATCCATATTTAGGTTCAGTAATAAAACCTTTATTTGCAAATATAATTCTTTATTTTATTTTTTTTCTGTGTCCTCTTTACCCTAAGACTCATAAGGATGGGGAAGTAGTCATACTCTGGCGAGAGAGAGAGAGAGAGAGAGAGAGAGAGAGAGAGAGAGAGAGAGAGAGAGAGAGAGAGAGAGAGAGAGAGAGAGAGAGAGGTGTAGAGTGATTGGGGCTGGTGAAGAGAAGTTACAGAAACTAGTAGAAGTTAAAAAAAATGTTTGATAAAGTTGAGAGTAAATTTGAGCAAGTTTTAAAGAAGTATGATGTATGGTGGTAAAACAAAAGAAAAAAGGCAGCAGGGTGTGCGCAAAAGATTAGAGAGAGAGAGAGAGAGAGAGAGAGAGAGAGAGAGAGAGAGAGAGAGAGAGAGAGAGAGAGAGAGAGAGAGAGAGAGAGATAAAACCTGGGCTAGAAGAAGACATTTCTACCAAATTCTATCTCGTGAAATAATAGATATAGTTCACGTAGGTTTTAGTTTTTTATAGTATTCTATTATTATTATTATTATTATTATTATTATTATTATTATTATTATTATTATTATTATTAATTGCTAAGCTATAACCCTAGTTGGAAAAGCAACAGGGAAAATAGCCCAGCGAGGAAAGGAAACAAGGAAAAATAAGATATTTCAAGAACAGAATATTTTAACTTTAATGAAATTTTTGAGGTATTAAATCGATTTCTCCAATACCAATAAATAAATTACAATTTCTATTTAATTGAATCCATTTTTTTCACCACACGTGTGAGTAAATACATTTGTAGTGCCCTCATACTACTACTGACATGTGCCTCAGATTCCTGACCTATCTTCATCCCTCCTGACCTACAAGGCGGGCCATGTCCCTCCCTTTTTTTCTATTTTTTTTTCTTTTTATATCACATCTTTTCCTTCGTTTTCCTCACCGCTAGCGAGCATCACTTTGGGGAGAGTTGTCATGGAGACCAGGGTTGCCAGGTTTTCTAAATGAGAAAAGGTCAATTTCTAATCAACAGAGGCTTTAAAAGGTCAACCCATTAATAGAAAAAGGTCAAAAATATAGTATTTAAGGCTCAGCTTTTTTCATATTACTAAAGGCCAACCTATTTAAATACAAAAGGTCAAATTTGAGTTTTTTTTTGGCCGGAAAAAAGGCCAAACTGGCAACCCTAATGGAGACCGATCGCTGGGGCTCGCGAGCTCTTGTGGACCAACGATGCCGAACACTCGCTTGTTGAATGTCGCTCTGTTTAGAGCTGCCTTTTGGTCTATATTTGTTTATTTTTTCCCTTCTTCGCAATATTGAGTGGTTTCATTCATTTAGATTTGATATTTTAGATATCGAGTAATAGGTTTTGATAGGTCGTTGAGTGGTTTGCATGGAATGGTACTTGTTTATACGTTTCAGGTGTGCTGTGTTTGTTCGTTTTGCAATCAAGATTTCAGCTTCTTTTACCGATCTATTAGGACTCGTAGGATATCGAGGAACCCGTCACTTAAATAGATAATAAGAAGAGCATCGAAGTACGCCTCTACACGAGATAAAAACTTAACCGAAGTACCATTAAGGGGGTTATCGAACGGTACGTGAAGCACGGCAGCGTGGGAGGATGGAGCTCACGAGCCCCACGAAACCGCGCAAGCTCAACTTGGTCCCCGAGCGCAGCCCTTGCCGTTCCCCTCCCCCTCAAAATTATCCAGAAGCAACTCCTCCAGATAAACCCAGGCGAGGAGGAGAGGCCCTTTAGTGTGCCCTCAGACCTATGGCAAGCGGACCTCCAAAACTGCTGCCGTCGGCCTTAGAATAAGGTTATCCTTCGCCCGGAGAGATAAAATAGACGCGGAAAGGAATAAACTCGTTTTTTAGGTCGCACTCGAAAGAGCTAGTGGCGGATCCTCCTCCTCCGGTTCAGGAGACTTGGGATCAGTGTAGATGTGGCTGTAGTGCGAAGAGGACGTGTCGTTCGTGTGTGCGCTTAGTGTCTAGGGGCAGCTGTCGCATCCTACGATCCCTCCTGAAGGAGGTTTTTGTGACGCCATGTGACAGTCGTCTGTTGGAGCCGTGGCTTCTGTAGTGATAACAGCAGGTGAGTATGGGCGGCGTCCAGTGGTGTACATCAGGCCTATATTATGTCCTTAAGGATCATAGACACACTCTCTCTCTCTCTCTCTCTCTCTCTCTCTCTCTCTCTCTCTCTCTCTCTCTCTCTCTCTCCTTTTTAAGGATCATAAACATCTAACTTAACTCATTTTTGTATATTTTATTTTAGTATCCTATAGGATGTAAATCTCCCTCGCTGTTATGCAATCACTCCTCTCTCTCTCTCTCTCTCTCTCTCTCTCTCTCTCTCTCTCTCTCTCTCTCTCCTGTCATTTCGGGCTGATACATATGTCAACGTCATGAACTATTGTACCTATTGTAGTTTTACTGTATTTATTTATGTATTGCGTGTATTCATACTGTATTCGTAAATGACTTTTATTGTCTACATATCTTATGTATTATACCGAATAGGTCTACATATCTTATGTATAATAACGAGTAGGTCTACATATCTTATGTATTATAACGAGTAGGTCTACATATCTTATGTATTATAACGAGTAGGTCTACATATCTTATGTATTATAACGAGTAGGCCTACATATCTTCTTTATTATAACGAATAGATCTACATATCTTATGTATTATAACGAATAGGTCTACATATCTTATGTATAATAACGAGTAGGTCTACATATCTTATGTATAATAACGAGTAGGTCTACATATCTTATGTATTATAACGAATAGGTCTACATATCTTATGTATTATAACGAATAGGTCTACATATCTTATGTATTATAACGAGTAGGTCTACATATCTTATGTATAATAACGAGTAGGTCTACATATCTTATGTATAATAACGAGTAGGTCTACATATCTTATGTATTATAACGAATAGGTCTACATATCTTATGTATTATAACGAATAGGTCTACATATCTTATGTATAATAACGAGTAGGTCTACATATCTTATGTATTATAACGAATAGGTCTACATATCTTATGTATTATAACGAATAGGTCTACATATCTTATGTATTATAACGAATAGGTCTACATATCTTATGTATAATAACGAGTAGGTCTACATATCTTATGTATTATAACGAATAGGTCTACATATCTTATGTATTATAACGAATAGGTCTACATATCTTATGTATAATAACGAGTAGGTCTACATATCTTATGTATAATAACGAGTAGGTCTACATATCTTATGTATTATAACGAATAGGTCTACATATCTTATGTATTATAACGAATAGGTCTACATATCTTATGTATAATAACGAGTAGGTCTACATATCTTATGTATAATAACGAGTAGGTCTACATATCTTATGTATTATAACGAATAGGTCTACATATCTTATGTATTATAACGAATAGGTCTACATATCTTATGTATAATAACGAGTAGGTCTACATATCTTATGTATAATAACGAGTAGGTCTACATATCTTATGTATTATAACGAATAGGTCTACATATCTTATGTATAATAACGAGTAGGTCTACATATCTTATGTATAATAACGAGTAGGTCTACATATCTTATGTATTATAACGAATAGGTCTACATATCTTATGTATTATAACGAATAGGTCTACATATCTTATGTATAATAACGAGTAGGTCTACATATCTTATGTATTATAACGAGTAGGTCTACATATCTTATGTATTATAACGAATAGGTCTACATATCTTATGTATAATAACGAGTAGGTCTACATATCTTATGTATTATAACGAGTAGGTCTACATATCTTATGTATTATAACGAATAGGTCTACATATCTTATGTATTATAACGAGTAGGTCTACATATCTTATGTATTATAACGAGTAGGTCTAAATATCTTATGTATTATAACGAGTAGGTCTACATATCTTATGTATTATAACGAGTAGGCCTACATATCTTCTTTATTATAACGAGTAGGTCTACCTATCTTATGTATTATAACGAGTAGGTCTACGTATCTTATGTATTATAACGAGTAGGCCTACATATCTTATGTATTATAACGAGTAGGCCTACATATCTTATGTATTATAACGAGTAGGTCTACATATCTTATGTATTATAACGAGTAGGCCTACATATCTTATTTATTATAACGAGTAGGCCTACATATCTTATTTATTATAACGAGTAGGTCTACATATATTATGTATTATTACGAGTTCAAATCATGTTTTTACCCCGTGGGTGTTAGTAGGCCTACAGTAGGTATTGCTTAACCTTCTATTTCTACTTCTTCCTGTCTAAGAATGGCCTCTTGGCTCCAACGCCGGTTCTTATGTGGCTTTTAATAATAGATTGAGGTTCCTTATACACGCTTTTGGGATTAACTGTTTTCCGTCAGTTGATTTAAAGATAACAGACGCATTTTAGTCGTTTTATTTTTTTTATATTTGAGTTTTATTCGGATATTTGAATTTATCGTTCTGGTATTTTATTTTTAATTGAACCATTTTCTGATATTTAAGTTTAATTGAGTTTTTTCTGATATCTAAGATTCATTTTGTCAGTTATCTGAATTTGAATTTTTTTTTCTGTTTTAAGTTTATTTTATTATCTGATATTTTGAGTTTTAATTATTTTTTTTCTGATATCTGAGTTTTAGTATTTTTAGTTTTTCTGATGTCGAGTTTAATTTTTTTTTCCCTGTTGTTTTGAGTTTGTTTTATTTTTTTCTGATGTTAGAGTTTTAATTATTTTTTTTTCTATTTTGAGTTTTAATTATTTTTTTCTGTTATTTTGAGTTTGTTTATTTTTTTCTGATATTTGAGTTTTAATTGTTTTTTTTTTCTGATATTTTGTGTTTAATTAGTTTTTTTTTTGATATTTGA